>NC_061122.1:169195576-169495576 GCF_002878395.1 Capsicum annuum
GGGTTCATGATTTCGCTTGTGAGGCGTCGCGGGTTCGAATCCCCTTAAAGGTAGCAACTTTTTTTATTTTTTACTTCAGGACAAATCTGGAACTAAAATAAATTTAGAAGTCACGGGTTCAAATCCCCTTAAAGACAACTTTTTTATTTTTTACTTCAAGGACCAATTTGAAACAAAATATTTTACTTCAAGGACTAATTTGAAACAAAATTAAGTTTAAAAGTTTTTATTTTTTCCAATAACCTAAAGACGTCTTTTTCTATTGAGCAAGAGGCAGGATACATTTTTAATTAAACTCCAATTCTGACTTCTGAATTCTGATTGTACCATAGTAGTCGGACATTGCGATGGCCTTTCGAGTTTCAACCTCTATTTCTTGCTGCTGGCTGGTCTTCCCCAATCCCCAATTTCACTCTCTGTCTCTGTTATGGCTTCTTTGGTAAGTTTTAATTTTAATTTTTCTTGATTTTAATTTTCTAGAATCCTATTTCTATATATTTGGTACTTGATTTTTTATTTTTATCTGTATAATAGCTTATTCTTTTTTCGAATAATGTAAAAAATAGTTGATTCATGATTGCTACTTGATTATATGCTTTTTAGTCGTGGCTAACTTTTGGTTTGTAGTTTTATGAGCATATTACTGGATATTGATTTTTTAAATTGGTTTGTGCAATTTTATATTGTGTGAGAGATGTATTTTGGATCACTGATTAGAGGCCTTACCCTAGTTCAAATACCCTTTCTTTTGAGCCGAGGTTCTATCGAAAACCTCTCTACCCTACAAAGGTAGGGGGTAAAGTTTACGTACATCTTACCCTACCTAGACCCCACTTGTGGGACTTCACTAGGTATGTTGTTGTTTCTTATTAGAGGGCCTTAACATCCTTTATCTGAGATGGAGTTCAAGAATGTGTGCTTTACTATATTTGCAAGGGAATATCAAATTGGTGACAAAATCAAACCACTGGATCCGAGTAAAGTTGGTAGTGTTGTTCAATATGGGGCATTTCACTCGTAGTCTCTCTCTTATAAAGTGTGGCGTGCTACACACCCATAAAAGAGAATCTACTAGACATAGCTTTATGGACACCCAATGAAACCAAACCTAGGTGCTCTATACCATCTTTGTCACGACCTAAACCAAGGCTTGACCGTGACGGGTATCTCAAGTCCATCGGGGATCGGAGACCCCTCCTGTGCACCTAACCAAACCACACAACATACTCAATGTCGGATAAATTTTGAACATATAATATGATAAGTTTAAAGAATAAATGGTATGTCAATAATCGATAACCATCAACACACCAAAACAACCGACCAATTTCACCCAAGTCCAGGGTAATCCAACAAAGCCTTCTAAGACAAGAACCAAAAACCAGTCTTAGTTGGGACATGTCTCCGACTCTGATAGATGACAATGAAAATAATAGTGTTAATGATAATGAAAACTCTTAATTCTAGTCTATGATGATAACAGATGAAAGTTCTAAGTATTCTGAAGCATGGAAACTCACTACTTTATCAAAACGAACCGACGAACCGAGCCGATCCACCTAACTCTATGTAGGAAAAGTAGAGGCATCTCCAGTGCCTGCTTCACATGGGGATACAACGTTTGAAGATGGTTGTTGGGGTAAACACTAGCATGTAACTAGTAATAAGGATAACATAATGTCGTGATCAACAATTCAAAATCATTCAAAACCAATGCACATAATTAAATTCATATATATATACACACACATATATATATATCAAATACCGGGATAGGGAACAAGACTTAACATGCACTTTAACACTTTAGCCTAAATTATGTAGATCAACCGTCAATAACATAAAAAGGCACCCACGGTCTATATAGGGCCAGCTCTCCCCTAGCTAGTAGGGCCCTAGTGTGTGTAGCCGCACAAACTAGAGAGTATACATATGCACTATGGAGGACTCGAACCTCTCAACATATCAAGGTGGCACAAGCACTAAATCATGTAGTATACTGTGGGGGACTCGAAACTCCCAATCAAATGATAATAATAAGGAAAACTCGAACCACGCTGTCATATGGACCCCCGCATCGGCAATTACGGCTTCTAGTAATTATCCTTCAAGACCTCGACTTTTATGACTCAGCTACACAACCCTAATCAAAGACCGATTAAAATGATTAGCACATACTTTATTATTTATTAAACCATGATATACATTTAGGCATACATTGTTGGTATCATCATACCAACTACACTTGCAAGATAACATCAATATGTTAACCCAATTACATCACTTGGGGGAATTCACAACCCCATTTAGGTTCAATTTCACATTAGCTTGGGAAATTACACAACCTCATAAGGTTCAATTTAAAATCATTGTACTTCACTGACTTTTTACATTATGCAATAGTTCAAGAGTATTTCAATATGCATACTTTTCATATTCAAAATCATTTTCACAATATGGGGTTGGGGTCATAAATACTTCAAAAGTCATAAGTTTGGGAAATCACAATCCCTAGTTCATTCACCATTCCTATGCATTAATTTAATTTTTAAAACCACTATATAACCATATCCCAATCAGGGACAAACATGAGACATCACATAAATAATAGTTATTCAAAAACCTCAACTCATGTTTTTAAAACCTACCTCAATACCATATGAACAACTCTTTAAAAGTTATGCATTCAGCAAATTAATAATTAGGGAAGAGTAACATGCCTGAAATACCAAGTTTTATGAAAAGAATTCAACCCTTAAGCCCTTGGATGGCGTACTTCTTGGAAACCCTAAGAATGACTGCTTAAGAGAATTTAAGCGATTTTTGAAAGTATTTGAGTACGTTATGAATGAGAAATAACCCTTCTTAAGTGTTTTATAAATGTGGGGTTTTAATTACGTGAGAAAGAAATTATCCAAAGTGCCCTCAATTTAAAACTGAAATTTAGCCGTCAGTGACTACAGGTCACTAGACGACTCGTATAGACTCATTATAACTGGTCACCACAAGTCATAGCTAAGACAGTCTCTAAGGCACTCATAATCTTTTGACCATATGACTTAACCTTTATGACTAGTAATGGGACCCTACGACTCGTAGGGTCCAGTCGTAGTCAACCCAATAACCATTTTATGTATACACTGGACACCCTAAGATTTGCACCCAACAACTCATAACAAGTCCTTACTACTCATAGTGAGATAGTCATACTCAGAGCAGAAATCAGCCATACACTTACTGATTTGGTTATAATTTGGTCCAATGACTCACAAGACTCCCTTAGACTTCAGGGGAGTCATAGTAAAGACAGTGAGAATAAAATTTCAAAAATTTTCAAGGACCAAAAACCTGGGGTGTTATAGAGTACTTTCTTGTAAAACAATAATTTTCAAAGAGGTAAAATAAATACTACTCTTTTCACTCAAATATCAAATTCTAGCTTGCTTATTGTACAAATTTATATGGATAATATTATTTTTGGAAGTTCTAACATCTCTTTGTGTGAGAATTTTGCAAATCTTATGAAAAAGAATTCAAAATGAGTCTCATGGGGGAACTCACATTCATTCTGGGATTGCAAATCAAGCAAACTCCTAAAGGGACCTTCATTAGTCAATCCAAGTACACAAAAGAGCTCATTAAAAAGTTTGGGATGGATAAAGGAAAAGCCTTTGGGAATCCTATGAGCCCCTTACCAAATCTTGACTCAGACACCTCTGAAAAAGACATTGATGAAAAGATGTATAGAGATCTACTTAACAATGAGTCGACCAGACATTATGTTCAGTGTATGCAAGTGTGCAAGGGTTTACCCGGCTCCCGAAGAGTCTCATCTGGCTGTCATCAAATGAATCATTGGCAATTTCATTGGAACCTAGAATATAGGATTATGGTACCCCCACTCCTCAAATTTTAATCTAATTGGTTATTCAAATGCTGACTTTGTAGGAGACAAAACTGATCGTAAAATCACTAGCAGAACCTGCCAAATTCTTAGGGATGCTTTAATTTCATAGCACAACAAAAAACAAACATCGTGCCTTATCAACCGCCGAAGTTCAATATATTTCCATTGGTAACTATGGTGCAAAAATATTATGTATAATGCATCAATTACTCAATTTTGATATGTTATTTGAATCAGTACCTATTATGTGTGATAATTCTAGTAGTAGTTGCTTGTCTAAATATACCATGCATCATTCGCGGGCAAAATATATAGATATTAAGCATCATTTCATTTGTGGTCATGTTGAAAATGATGACTTTATGTTAAACTTTGTTGACTCAGAAAATCAACTTGCTGATATTTTTACAAAACTCTTGCTTGAGGATGGTTTTTGTTTTCTCTGAGAAAAACTCGATATTACATATTTTAAGAAAGATTAATTACCTTTTTTAAGTTATTATTGGAAGTAAAATATTTTTTCATGTACAAAAACTTTTTTTTTTGGAGCAATATCCCTTTTTCTTCTTTATTTTTTTCATCATTACCCCTTTAACTCTATTTGCTTATACATCACTTTAAGTTACCTCTTGTGCAGTCCCTTCTTTTTCCTTTTCACTTCTCAAGGTCTACAACTCTTCCGCTTCACCTCTTCACGTCTAATACCGTATGCTCCTCTTTTTGCCTTTTTATCTCCATCATTTCCCCTTTCTTACATTCCTTATAAAACCCTTCTCTCTCTGTCATTCTCTCTTATCTCTTCCCATGTCGAAAACCAGATTCATGGCTCATCATAGCCTAGCTGACTGTCTCATTAAAAATACCGAATTGGTTCTAGTTACCAGATTCTCATAGGAAGCCTCATTTTAGTCTATTCTTTCCTTCAAACCTAAAAAATATATCTTTTCAAATCCGACTGATCCTTGTAAAAGATCTTGCTTAAACACTATGGAACATCTTCCCCCGAAAGACATGCACAAATTCTGGACTGCCTCATTCCGAGAGAAGTTCATATATCTTAAGAGTTGTTCTATTATGTCTGGTAGAGTTATCAATCAGCAGCAACTTAAAGAATCATAGTGCAATGTAAGCCCCTAGATCAAAGCACAAGACTTATCTCTACTATTTTGGCTTTGTGGGATAGAAGTTGTTGAAGATAGATCTCATTCGCATGTTCTATACATACCTCAAAATATCTAAAAATAGTGGAGAACTTGAAACACTGGTTTTGGGCACAAGAATTATTCTCAATGACTTTTTGTTTGAGGAAGTATTTGATATCAATTTCTCTGGCATGGTTCCCTTCATGAATAGAACATGGCCACAAAACTTTGAAGTTAACTTTGAGAAAGCTAAAACTATTGTCGCTGAACCAAATGCAAATTTGGCAAGTTTTGAACCCCTATGTCTCTGTTTCGAACACAGAATTTTGGCTCACATTATCGCTACCACCTTGATTTCCCGAAAGGTATCTCTTAGTAATGTTACCACCCAGGATACTTTTGTTTTGTATTGTCTGATTAAAAGGTACAAGATCAATTGGGCACAATGGTTTTGTGAATACATATTGGAAAGTACACCAGATACTCATACCTCTGCCATTCTGCCACACGGTTTGATAATTTCTCATATTTTACTTTAATATTCAATTAATCTTTCATGAATTCATATTGTTGAAGTTTCTGCCACCTACGATTCGAAGACCTTTTCTAGCATGGGCTGTGTTTTGGATGAAGGTGAGTGGTGCAAAAAGGAATCTGTGAAAGCTAAATTTGATCTTCTACGAGTAGGTAAGATTATTTCTAACTCTTCTTCTGCAGTTTTTAAGGACATAGAGGAAGACAAGGAACTCCTGCGAGGCCTAGAGAAAGGGACTGTAAATCTTCAAGAATTCGTGGCTAAGTTGGTGCAGCTTGAAAAAGCGACCAGTTCAGATGTTGGGAAAGTTTATATCATCCTTGATAGTCTTAAATAGGAGGGAGTCAAAATTTTCAACTAAGTGTTCAAGCAAGTCGACTCTATTAAGACTGAAGCTAACTCCTCCAACAATGAACTCGTTATTTCTGTGCAGAACTCCTATTCTACCTTCACCAAAAACGTGGAACGATCCTATGATCTCTTTTTCCACAACATGCATAACACCCCTGACCTATTTTCTTGCGAAACGTTGATTTGGTTCTCCAAGACTTTGCTATTCAAAGGAGGTCTGTCCTTTCTTTTTTTGGTTTGTATAATGGATATTCACTTCACACTTCTTTGTTTTGTGCATTATCTGCTCGTATTATGATGGACTTTATTTTATTATGTGCATTCGTGTTTGTTTTCTTGTCTATCAATTTGATTATGCCAAAGGGTGGAGAGAACATTTTTCCCTAAGTCTGTTAGATATTATGGCGACAACAAGTGAAGTCTACTACAAGTCAAGGGGAGCTTCATGAGGACAATCAGCTACAAGTCAGGGGGAGCATTATATTTAGGGAAGTCGAGTGATGTTTATTTTTTTTGTCATTATCAAAAAGGGGAGATTGTTAGCCTCCTACTATACAATTACCAAATGTTTTAATGACGACACACTAACAAAATAAGCATACAGGACCAAGGAGGATGTTCCCAATATAGAAGATGATTCCGAAAGATCTCAAGATACAAGGGAAGTCCGCGGAAATCATGGAAAGAATCAAGTCAAAGCAAGGACAAGATTGAGGGACCTTAATAAATTGAATCTAAAGATATACAAAACCAAATCACGGATAATAATCAGTATATGGTAGGGTGACCAAATGAGGAAAAGAATTATATGAAATACATGGGCATATCTGATATGGACATGTAAGTACATGACTCCTCACGTTAAAAAAAGAAAAGGGCATATCGTAATGTACAGACATATCTGATATGGATGCGCTAATGATATCTGATATGGATGCGTTAATGATATAAGCATTAATTAAGAAATCTAATCATATCCTTGATTGAAAGAAATCCTTTGGGTTTGCCTTTTAGAGAAAGGACCCAATGTGTATTGAAGACTATATAAAGATGCTGAAGATAGAAGACACTCAAGCAACTTCACCGGAAACTATCATTCTTGTCTCAATTTTTTGTCGTCACAAAACTTTGTAATTCTCAGTTTACAATAGTTACAAAATGAAAAAGATCGAGTCAACTTAGTTATACCAATTGAGGTTGTGTCACACAAGATCTAAATAAAAGATTAAGAATCAGAACTTGTCATAATACTGTAACTATTTTCAAAAATCACTAAAGGAGACCATTGCAACCCAAGGGACTGGAGTAGGGCACCATATTGGTGATCCGAACAAGTATAAATCCTCAGTGTTTCTTTCATAATTATTTATTTACGCCTTTTGCTTTATTCTATTTTATTGTACATACTAATGAGTTGACTGTCATGATTGAGTCGACTCTTAAAAAGATTGCAATCACCCCCCCCCCCCCCCTTCCTGAATTTAAAGGGTAAGCATAAATCATATTTCCTGGTATCTTACTCCATTCGTCTTATTGGTAGTTTTCAAACGTTACAAGGGTGACAAAGCACTAATTGAACTTGCATTATGTTCAGTTACACGAAACTATCATCCTTGGTGACCAATTTTATTCAGGTAAACAATGAAATTGAAAATCAATTATAGGACAGAATAGAATGTCACTTGCTTCGGGTTGATAGAATAGGAAGACACGATTTCAAGATAGGACTGCAGGACAAGGAGAAACCAAAGGACAAAGTAGAAACAACGCATCAGACGCAACAACAGGAACGGAAAATTAAGAAAGGAAGAAAGAGAATCAACTCAAACACATCTTATTGTGGCAACTCTTGTAGTTACAGAGATTATTGCAGTTGGTTTCACATTACAAGGAGGCTTTGACAGCAATCCTGATCCAAATCAGGGGATGGCAATTCTAACAAGGCAAGCAGTTTTTAAAGCATTCATCATTACAGATGTCATTGCCTTTGTATGCTCTGCTGGTGCTGTATTCAGTTACTTTGCTATGGCAGCAAATGCTGCTTTTTTCCCAGAGTTGAGGGCTGTTCAGCGACTTTATGTGATTGCAACTGGCTTACAACATTTGGCTCTGGCAGCACTTGTCCAAGAATTTGTAACAGGAATATATGCTGCTTTGGTACATTCCACTGATTTGGAGATAACTGTCTCTGCCATTGGTTGTTTCTCTTTCCTCATCTATTTTTACATGTTGTCCATGCCATTGGATTGGAAGTGTTTGTAATCGACAATTACCATTTTCTTGCATTACTATTACTGTGGTCTCAAAGTAAGCAAATTTCCACTTCACATATGGACAATCTCCTCCGCTGTTTAGCCAAAATCATCCTCCACCACCACGCTCTCTGAATCAATTTACCATTTCTCTACCACCAACCTTGAAAGGTTAATTCTTCAGTTGTCCACAAGAAGAATACAAGCATAAAGTTCAAAGGTTATGTTTTTCAATTTTGGGAAATCAATCTTTTTTCCTCTATATTGCTTTGTGCTTGCATTATATTTTTGGCTCTTATATATCCGTTGTTGGGATTTGTACTCAAAACAGTGACAGAAAAACTAAAATGTGAGGCAATGATGACTAAATATATGCATTTTAACCGGAACATCACTTAATGTCTCTCTCCTTCTTCCATCCTCTTTGTGTCGTGTGCTATTATCAAGGGTCCACCTTATATCTCCAACAGAACTCACCTGGTTCCTCTGTAATACAATGAATAAAGCATAAACCGAGATATGCAAGCTTTTCTTTTGCACAGAGATGAAATGGTTTAGCATTAAAATAGCTATTATTTAAGAAGCACCCACCATAATGCACTTATACTAGTATATGTGTCATATTTAGGCAAGAATCACTTTTGTGCCTAACTTTAGGATTACATTAACAAGTTTTGGCTTTACACAAACTTCAGAAATCTTTGGCTAGAGTAGCTTTAACAACAGCCTGAGCTATAGGGTGATAAGAATCACACGCCTCCAAGAATACCCTTCTAGCAAAAGCTCTGTCTTCTTTCTTCCCAGCACCTTTGTACGAGTGCAGTGTAGAGCGGACGAAGGTATAATATCCTGCCAATTTCTTTCAGAGTTCTTTCTACCACACCATAGTAGTCCCTGCACCTTGCTGAAATGGCCAGCTGTAGAAAAGCTACCTCGACCTCATAATTTTTCGACTCTGAAAGAATATAGAGAGCATCTAAAGCTGTGACCTGAAAATAGCACAAAATGACTTCAATAACAATTTCCCAGTTCAAGAACAAAGGGTGAGTTTAGAGCAATGCCTTAAAAGGTAAAAGTTCAAGGCAAAGACATTTCCTAGCAGTGAGGTAGATGTCTTCCAGGACTAGATTTTATTACTATATTAGAAATATAATCACGAGTTAAAGCAATGGAAATAATAGTTAAGAGTGATGAAACATAAATTATAAGAACTAAGTGGGGGTGGGAGGCTTAGACGGTGGGAAGGAAAAAATTAACATAATAGAGAATGAACAGACAACATTGTCGACTTTAATAGATCAATATCTGCAGACTATCTATCGGCTTCTTCGATGGAGTAGATGCAGTCAAAAGAGAGGAAAGACAGATATAGGCGTTTCAAAGTAGGACTTCATCAATCAGTGTGCTATTTTCTTTAGATATAATTTTATGTATAACCAGTAAATCCACGAGGGCCAGCTGGTGCACAGTTTGAAACTTCAAAGATAATGGGATGCCCCTCTACCCTGCTTCACTTAAAATACTTGCCTTTTATCTGCGGAAAGGTAACTCGTGATGTGTGCCTAAATCACACATCAAATGGCTGAGTGCTTTCGTAACTCGTGATGTGCGCCTAAATCACACATCAAATGGCTGAGTGCTTTCGTTAGATATAATTAAGCAACACAAATCAAATGGGCTTATAAAAATAAAACCTCTCTCCTTCATCAAAACTTTCAAGGGCAAAAGTAGAACAAAAATCAATTCCAAAAAATGCATATGAGAATCACAACCAATAGATTTATCAGCTAATGCACTCTGAGACACAGGTTGGAGAGGAAAATACAACTCTTTTTGAGAGAAACAATGCTGATTTAGTCTCTAAGCAATGTTAGACTTATTAAGATGACGCAAACATTTTGTCCACTAAATCATGGGGGCACGTACAAGCACACGAGAGAAGCAGCACAATCCTGTGACGCATGCATTCGATTCGATTTGCTAACATGCATTAACAATTGAATCAATTCGCCTGCAGTGATCTTAGGTGGATTTATGCACCTAAGTGTTGCTATCTAGCCTTAATTAGTTTAGTTTTGAGAACTTCTTGTGGACGTAATGAGTTAATCTTCGTATAAACGAGCATCTAAGTGTTAAGTTATTTGTTATGATGTTTAAGGTGTGTTCAAATCAAAGTTGGGAAGCAAAATGTTCACTTAGAGTTAAACGAGAAAACTAGTCGACTTAGATTGAGCTATGTGCTATCCTAGTTTGTCTTGTTTGATTCTACTGTGTTATGAGCTCTAATTCATGGTGGTTTATGTTATAGGAGGCTTGGTGAGATGTTAAGGTTGATAAATGGATGTGGTACAAGCCGGAATTGAAGAGGAAAAGCTACCACGAAGCAAGGGATCCTCCTCCTCCTCCTCTAAAGCTAAACGGATGGAGCTTGCTTGGACAAAATCTGAAAAAATTTGAGCACGCCCTGTGTTAAGGGCGTGCCACACCCTTGGATCTCCGTGTTAAGGGCGTGCTACACCCTTAGTCACAAAGCACAATGTGCGATTTCCAGTAAGCATCAGCGATAAGGACGTGCCACGCCCTTATCGCGCCAATATCATAGCGTGGCATGCTAGTGTGTCAAAATCGAGCACTCGACTCCTACTATAAATAAGACACTTCAACTCTTTTGTAAACACCTGGGACGACTTGTGGGGCTGGAAACACACTTGAGGAGGCTTCAATTAGGGATTTTATTCTTTTACTTTAGTTTACTTTTGGATTATTACATGGATTCCATCATTATGATTTCTTGTAATTCCATGAGTGGCTAAACACCCTCATCCAGGATTAAGGCCAAGAACATGATTACTTAAGCTTTTTAATTGAGTTGTTTTATGTTATTGTCATTATTGGTTGTTCTTGTATCCTTGTTTTAACTATTCTACGGATTCGCGACCCTTAGGATAAATGCATAATTCTATCATGAGCCCGAAAGGAGGAATGATAGAATAGAATGTGGGATATATGTAATAGGAACGTAATCATTCAATGAATTGAAGTTATGATTTGCATTTAAGGTAAGAGTATACCTAATTCGCCTATTTGGTTCATATATGAAAAGAAATACAAATGCATTTAACTTAGTTCTTGCATCCCCGCTCAACGATGCCGTTGTGAGGCTAAGTTAGATAGTTGATTAGAGGTTCGGAAGACCACGATCACGTTATAAACCCCATGAATCAACAGCCAAGATAATTAACTAAATCAATGGGATTATATAGCAAAGTAGGATTGTTCGTAGTGCCTTAACCCTGAGTTTCTCCCCATTATTTTTTTGGGTAAACAGTGTTTCGATTTCACCAAAATATAGTCATTACAAACCTTGGGGATTGCTGACCAATCACCTCTCACATCCTATAAGTACCTAAGCATATACACACATCTGAAAGTAAAGAACAACTACACTCTATTTATACATCAAGGATAGGAATTTAAAGTCTGCAGGTACTTGTGCCATCTAGCTACAAGGTTTCCCTTTGTATGTAATGCAATGTCTCTACAAATTTTATCACTAGAATAGGTGCCTTTCTGAAATCTGAGGGTGTTTCTGGCTCTCCATATTGAGTAGATCGTCATGTTGAACAAAACTGCAGCAATTTCCCAGAAACCTAAAGTCTGCTTCATACCTGTCACCAACCAGTCAACCTCAGCACTCCAGCTTCCAATTCTTCTATTTTGACCAAGCCATCAAAGCAACCTGCTCCAAATGCCCTTTGTAATGCCACAGTAAAACAGTCAAAAAATAAATAGTCAAACAGTTCATCAGGTAGCCCACAAAACACACAGGTTTTAGGAGCTTGAATAACAATTTTCATCAGTCTATCAACTGTTGCCAATTTTTGTTGCAAAGCTAGCCATAAATTAAATTTATGAGTAAGCTGCATATGAGGCTGCAAGGTCAGCTTTTTCCAGGTTACTTTAGGGTGCTGAGGTATCTACAATAAGTAGAGTTTTTTAATGCTAAATTTATCTCCTTTCTGCACCTGCTTCAACCTACTTAGCATATCACCTTGCACCTGCATTATTGTTCAAGACCTTTACATTACCTTATTGTTAAGTTTACTTTTAATTGTTAACACTCAATTACTCTTGGTTACTTTAGCACTTGATTCATCTTCATAGTGAACTAGAATTAGATAGTTGTTTAACACAAGTCCATGAGGGATCGATACTTGGATTTTTAAGGCCATTTTACTACTTGGTGGACCACGTACACTTGCGTGTGCGCTTGGGCACAACAAGTTTTTGGCATTGTTGACGAGGACTTGAAAATTGACAACTGTCTTAGTTTAGTTTTGTCATTTGATTTCGTGAGTGATAAGTACTTGATCTTAGCTTCTGAATTTGCAGGCACAAGTTTGTAAAGCAAGTAAGCTATCAAGGGACGGAGAGTTGGCTGAACTATATCCCGAACCTGAGCAATGCTTATACCAAATAAGGAGAGAAGCAGTACTTCTCTACCGAAGTCCGCAAATTCAGCAACTTTTGCACAGTAGTGAGTAGTTTACTGGTTTGTCACATGAGGATCTACAGGTCCACTTACAAAACTTTTTGGAGATAAGTGACATGTTCATTCCCCCTGGAGTCTCTACGGATTATGTAAGACTAATACTCTTTCCCTTCTCACTTTTGGGGGAAGCAAAGAAGTGGTTGAACGTCGAGCCGGCAGTTTCTATCACTACATGGGACGACTTGGCAAGGAAGTTCCTCATCCGTTTCTTCCCATCCGGCAAGACTGCAAGGCTACGCAGTGAAATCTTGAATTTCAAGCAGAAGCCGGATGAAAACTTATATCATGCATGGGAGAGGTTTAAATCACTTCTCAAGGACTGTCCACATCACCAACAGTCCAATGAGGTACTGGCTTACACCTTTATAGAAGCTATTGACCATAATACGAAAATTTTGTTAGATTCAGTTGTAGGTGGTCAAGCATTGGAGAAAATCTATGATGAGCACTATACCTTGTTGAACCATATTGCACAAGGTAATCTTGACTGGCATGGTGACATCTCTAAAAGCACAGTGAAAAATCCGGCAAACATGATTAAAGTTGATAGTGTCACAGCCGTAGCCACCCAATTGTCAGCTCTTTAGAATCAAATGATGACACAGTTTAGCAAATTGGGTCTGAATCAGTCTCAGGCTCAGGTGAATGCGATCCCCGTCTTGGTGTGAGATTTGTGGCAACAATGGTCATTCTGCAAACTTGTGCCGAGCAAATCCGGGGTTGCTGAATTTTGTAGGCAATGCGTAGAAGGATACTTATGGCAATGCCTACAACCATAAGTGGCAGAGTCATCCCAACTATTCATGAGGCATTAATCAGACTCAACAGTTCCAGCAGCAAAACAACACACAGGCCAGTAATATTGAGGAAACTTTAAAGAAGATCCTGGATAACCAATAGCAAATGGCTACTGTGATAAAGAATCAATAGCTTGCTCAAAAGAATTTAGAGGCACAATTGGGGCAACTAGATCAGGCGCAAAACACCAGGCCCTAAGGCGCATTACCAAGTGACACAGAGAATCCAAAGCAAGTAATAGCAATCACCTTGAAGAGTGATAGAGATCTCGTTGACAGACATCCTAAGAAAAATAAGGAGGTACAAGCAAAGCGAATCCCACAACATGTAGAGAAAAAGCAAGTTGAAGTTGAGGATACTGAAAAGTCAGAAAAGTCTTAGTACCCGAAAACAAAGGCTGCTGAGCATGTAATTGAAATACCACCACCACCAATCCCTCAAAGGCTCAAAAAGGCCAAAGAGGATGCATGTTTCAAGAAGTTCTTTGACACGTTTACAGAATTTCACATTAATCTTCCTTTGTTAGATGTTTTGCAGGCATGCCTAAGTACGCTAAGTACTTGAAGGATGTGGTGACTAATAAGACGAAGCTGTAGGAAATTGAGATGGTGGCACTTACTGAGGAGTGCAGTTCGGTGGTGATAAGAAAAATGCCTAAGAAATTGAAGAACCCAAGGAGTTTCACCCACCCCGTACAAATTGGTGATAATGATGTGGTCCATGCCTGGAGTGATTTAGGGGCAAGTATAAACTCGATGCCTCTGTCAGTGTTCAATACTCCTAGTTTGGGGAAACCACAGCCATGTTCTGTGGTGCTTCAAATGACGGACAGAATCAGAGTTCATCCCGAAGGAATCATTGAAGACGTGCTCATTAAGGTTGGTAAATTTATTATTTCTACTGACTTTATTGTTCTTGACTGTGATGTAGATGACAGGGTGCCGATCATATTGGACGTCCATTCTTGGCAACGGGAGGAGCACTGGTTGATGTTAGAAAGGGCACTCTTAAAATGAGATTGGATGATGAAGAGGTGATTTTCAAAGTGTACAAACCACTCATTCCCCTTCCCATTATAAAAGCTTATGTATGATAACAACCATGGAAGTGGATGAGTGTGGGGTGGTGGAGTCTAAGCCACCAAAGACCTCTTCGGACAGTCTCGTAGAGTTGCCCAAGCCACCAGTTATACCTGAAAGGGTGAGGCTGAGAGAAGAGCCTGAAAAGACGAATATTAAGATAAATTCTGACCTTGAGAGTACATACACAAAAGGTCAGAAAAGAGTGAGAAGATGGCCTCCGAGTGGGAGGAAGAGGATGAAAGAATATGGATGAGAAGTAGTGATGTGGGTCGTGCTGCAACACTAAATCAGGTGTTGCTTGGGAGACAACCCAAGTTAAGTTAGGTATTTATTTCTCACTTTTAGTTTTTATTTCACGTAGTTTTTGTTTTTGTTGAGACACGGGTTGAAGGGAAGTCTGAGTACTAGAGACCCAAGCTATGAAGCATGGCAAAGATTGGGTATGGCGTCTATCCGACCTCATTGATGTTTAAACATGGCCGCCCAACTACCTATAACGCTAGTCACTACTCCTACTGGGGCTAGGAAGTAAGCCCCACAACCCAAAGCGGCTAGGCCTAGAGGCCTCAGAGAGTATTTCTATCCTTACTTTTAAGTATATTTTTGGAGACAAAGTGTGTTTTTAAGTGTGGGGTGGGAAAAATTCTCATGGTCTCAGGTGAAGTGATGCTATAGAATCTTAATTCTTAGTTGCTTTCTAGTTTTTTAGTAGATTTAAAAAAAATATAAAAAGATTTTCTTTGTTAGTTTGGTTTTTGTTAATGTCAGTCTAGTAGGAGCATACTTCACCCACCCCGTGGTTGTTCTTTTCCATGGGAGCGCCCTTTGAACCCAATATCTTTTTATTTTGTTTTTAGGAATAGATTTTAGAATTTTGTGTTAGGAATAAGTGGGATGTTCTTGCTAGTTGCTATGTGTGACTACATGATGCAAGTGGTTTTGAATGTAAAAGCATGATTGTGTTGAATGACTACTTTTGAGACACTTAGGCTCATGCTTATGACTCTTGTGCGATGTTGGCTTAATTGTGAATTCATGTTATTGCTTGACTTTAAAGTCTATAATGATCCTACTTGATTTGAGCACGTACCATGTGTGATGTGAGGTTTTGTGTACTCTTTGTTGCATATTGATGTCTAGAACTTGCATGGTGTGTGTGCAAAGTGAAATAAAGAATGTGGGTTTAGGGGATGATATAGACATTTCTTTGATAACCATGTTTCATACCCCTCTTATCTACCAGTGCGCATAATCTTACCCCTCTTATCTGCCAGTACGCATAATCTTAGTTCGCCCTATTGAACCTTTGCCTATTTCTTAGGTAGCTTCATATGTAGCCTATTTTCATTCTTTGATTGAGCATAATTTGATCCAAAGCTCCTAAGCGCTTTAGTTGAAAACTTGTTGAGGGTAAGAAGTAAGAAAAATAAGGAGAGAGGTGAAAGTGAAGCCCCAAAATAATAGCTATTGGTGTTGAAAAAGTTGATGTGTAAGGTTGGGAGTAATGTAATGAACAAGATAGAAATTGATCTATATTGAGTCATGTGCTGATAGAGAATACTCCCTACTCAATATGAACTAGCTTAATAAGGTGGGGCAAAACAAAGGAGATGTGTGAAGGTAGATGTGGTGAGAGTTTGATTATTTGTAGAAGAGTGTTCAATGTTATGTGTAATGTATTAAAGCGATTAGGGAAGAAAGTCACTATTACTGGCCATAATAGTTCCTACCTGTCCCTTGGCCTACATTACAACTCTTAAAGTCCTAATTTGATCTTAAGTCCTAGCATTCTGATATTATTAGAATACTACACTAAGGGCAAGCCTATGGTTCGTCATGTGTGACATGTGAATTCTTTGTGAGAGTGAGCGCAATTTGATTCTTAAGCCCATTCTTGTGATAAATTGCATCTCTCCGAGTGAATATGGGTAACTCTCTTGCAGTGAGGGCACATGTTTGATGACAATTAGGTGACTTATATGATCTCTTTGATTGAGTATGCATGAGTTTGCCAACTTAGTGAGTCAATTTTTGAGGCTAGGTTGTTTTTGAAGTAGTATTCTTGAGCTTTCAAGTGTATACAACATGCTTAGTGTAGAACTTGCAATCTGTGTAGTCATTGTAGTGCTAGCTCGAGTGCCTTGCTTGTTGTAGGAGTAATGTGAAGTCTTCCTTAAATGATGCTTAAATTAAAGAGTTATTTGAGGATGAACAAGGCTTTAAGTGTGGGGTGACGATCTTAGGTGGATTTATGCACCTAAGTGTTATTATCTAGCCTTAATTAGCTTAGTTTTGAGGACTTCTTGTGGACGTAATGAGTTCATCTTGGAATAAATGAGCATCTAAGTGTTAAGTTATGTGTTTATGATGTTTAAGGTGTATTCAAATCAAATTTGGGAAGAAAAACGTTCACTTAGAGTTAAACGAGAAAACTAGTCGTCTTAGATTGAGCCATGTGTTATCCTAGGTTGTCTTGTTTGATTCTACTGTGTTATGAGCTCTAATTCATGTTGCTTTATGTTATAGGAAGATTGGTGAGTCATTAAAGTTGATAAATGGATGAGTTATAAGATGGAATTGAAGAGGAAAATCTACCATGAAGCAAGGGATCAAAGGCCAAAGGCATGGAGCTTGCTTGGACAAAAACTGGAAAATTTGAGGGCATGCCACGCCCTTAGTCACAAAGCAAAATGTGCAATTTCCAGGAAGCATCTGCGATAAGGGTGTTCCACGCCTTTAACGCGCCAATGTCATAACGTGGCACGCTAGTGTGTCAAAATCGGGCACTTGGCTCCTTCTATAAATAGGACACTTCAACTCTTTTGTAAACACCTGGGACGACTTGTGGGGCTTGAAACACACTTGAGGAGGCTTTAATTAGGGTTTTTATTCTTTTACTTTAGTTTACTTTTGGATTATTACATGGATTCTATCATTAAAATTTCTTGTAATTCCATGAGTGGCTAAACACCCTCATCTAGGATTAAGGTCACGAACATGAGTACTTAAGCTTGTTAATTGAGTTGGTTTATGTTATTATCATTACTGGTTGTTCATGTATCTTTGTTTTAACTATTCTACAGATTTGCGACCCTTAGGATAAATGCATAATTCTATCATGAGCTCGGAAGGAGGAATGATAGAATAAAATGTTGGATATATGGAAAAGGATCATAATCATTCAATGAATTAAAGTTGTGATTTGCATTTAGGATAGGAATATACCTAATTTGCCCTATTTGGTTCATATACGGGAAGAAATACAAATGTGTTTAACTTAGTTCTTGCATCCCTGCTCAACAATGTAGTTGTGAGGCTAAGTTAGATAACTGATTAAAGGTTCGGATGACAATGATCATGTTATAAACCCCTGAACCAACAACCAAGATAACTAACTAAATCAATGAGATTATATGGCAAAGTAGGATTGTTCGCAGTGCCTTAACCCTATGTTTCTCCACATTATTGTTCAAGACATTTACATTACTGCATTGTTAAGTTTACTTTTAATTGTTAAAACTCAATTACTCTTGGTTACTTTAGCACTTGATTCATTTTAATAGTGAACTAGAATTGGATAGTTGTTTAACACAAGTCTCTGTAGGATCAATACTTGGCTTTTAAACGCCATTTTACTACTTGGTGAACCACGTACACTTGCGTGTGCGCTTGAGCGCAACATGCAACTCAAGTTTGAAGTAACAATTTTTAGTTGTAAAATGAGATAGGCTGCAGTCAAGCACCAAGACCAGCACCAGAGAAGAAGTTGATGATGATTCATTGTATTGGAGATCCATGGGTAAAAGGTAAACACTTACCAAAGGAGGAGCATATATAAGACAAAAGCATATGTACGTATATATCTATGGTTTATCCAAAAAATTTTTTATATATATATACACGTGTGTGTGTGTGTGTGTTAGTCCCTGGGGCAGACAACCACATAATAAAAACCATCAACCAATAACTGGTACGGAGGATTTAGCATTGTATTACTCATTTGGTAGAAAGTAACAAAAAAAAAAATTCACAAGGTTCAATAAGATTTAACACTAGAAAATAAAGAAAATACAATCACTTCATTACTGGACAAGATAAAATCCAAAAAGGAAAAGGAGGGAGGTAGATAATAGATAATTTGCCAATTTAAGAATAAACTTCTCAGATAATAGCTAATTACTACCTGAGATGCTTCAACAGATCTGGGCAGGTTCTTGAGGTAAAGCTCCCATTCCTGTCCCTTCCAGTCAGCAACTTCATCCTCCCTTGGTGTCCTACCTAGCTTGAACTCATTAGCAAGCGAAACAATCTTTGAGTAAAGATTAGAAACTGGTTCCATGGCATCCGGAGGGATCCCAGTGCCCTCAGTCCAAAGTTTCAAATCAATCTTGTTCTCTATTCCAGGGACATTAGCTTTAAGGAAATTGAGAAACATATCAGTATCAATAGACTGAAATTTGAAGGTACCACTATACTTATTCAGAAAGTCATCAAAAGCAGATCTTCCAATCTGAGAAATGAAGTGGATGAAAAGCTAAGTTAGCTTATGCAAGATGAAACAAAAATATTTCCAGGACGAAATGATTTACCAACCTGTCTCTCAATGCGCCATAAAAACTGGAAGCCCTTTTCATATGGAACTACAGAGTACACATCATCAGGATCCACACATGCCTGTCTTGTCTTTAGCTTTGTGAACTCCATGTTATCCTTGAATCTCTCAATTTCTTTAACAAGTCCCTTCCAACCAATTCCAATATTTAATGAAGCAATGTCTTCGCCTTGCACGGCCTCAATAATTCTTCGCTCTGCATATGTTGTAATACCCTTCAAAAAATTGTGGAAGGAACAATAAATCATCATAGTACATGCCTATATTCAAGTTGCAGCCAAAAGTTAATGCAGGCATTGCACTTCATTTCTTCCAGGGTCCTCATAATAGAATCATATTTCACACGCTAATCCACAATTCATACAGAAGAGCAAAAGTTCTATGTCTTATCTCAACAAACTAACACAAGTAGAAGCCAAGATCCACCTTTTGTGCTATTTCAAAATCAAGTTAATATACCTTCATGCAAAATAAGTCACCAAAAGGAATGGTATCATATAGTAGTCGCAAAATTGCAATATTGAAAATCTTGGCAGATTTCCCAAATAGTGTCTCAGAAGGCAATTGTTTTAAGGTGAAGCCTTTAAGTGAAGAAACAAGAAGGTCAAAGAAATTAAAATGTAATAGAACCTAAACGAAAACGATTATAACGTTCAATAAAAACTAAAGACTGCCAGAAAATTAGAGCCTGCTGAGAAAAAAAACATTAGTTAGTACAGGCCTTTAAGCATGCAGATCTTTCCAGATTGACTTTTCAAATACACCATTTAGTCCCTCCCCTTCCTTCCATGCTTTTTGCAATGTCTACTATGTTATGCAAACTCTTGGTTCTTGCATGACCTACCTCCAATAATTGAGAGATGGCAGTGAGATCTATGCAATTATTTTTACTGTACTCCCGCTAAAGGTTCATTTGAGCTAGGTGCAACCCAGCTGAGAACTTCTATAACGACCCTCATGGTCGTTTTGGATTTTCGGCATGTTTTCCCTATTTTGACCCCTTCGGTAGCTTCAATATGTCATTTGTGACTTGCGGGGATGGGCGGCATGATCTCCGGGTGTTTGATGAATATTGGGTGACATTTTCAGTTTTGAAGGGTTGGAATTTGAGAAGTTTGACCAAAGCCAACATTCTAGATTAACAAGCTCGGATTCAACAACAACAACAACATACCCAGTATACTCCCACCAAGTGGGGTCTGCGGAGGGTAAGTGTACAAGTCCATACCACTACCTCAAATTCTAACAATTCTATTAGGTCGGGGAGGTGATTTTTGACTTAGTTGGGTGGTTTTTGCGGATTCCGGGGCATTTGAGGGTGATTTGGATCATTAGTTGGATATTTGATTTGGTTTGTTTTTGAGGGATTTCAAACATATTCCCAGAGTCCATTCGGAGTTCGATTGAAATTTGTAGTTGTTGCCGGTTGTTGTGTCTGGTACCACTTGCAATTGCGAAGCTTAGTTCGCAATTGCTAGGCTTCAATGTTTGGGAGAATCTCCCAATTGCAAGGTTAGAGGTTTTGGTCTGTGTTTAGAGGGGATCTCGCAATTGGGAGGTCTTGTTTACAATTGTGAGATCAGAGAGGGGTTTGAGAGGCTCACAATTGCGATGGTGGGTTCACAATTATGATGTTGAGTCGGGCTCGGGTTCCTCACAATTGTGAAGATCCCTCTCAACTTTATTAGACTTTTCCCAAAACGACTTAATCACTTTCTAACTTGTTTTTAGAACTCTAGACCTAGGCTTTGTGAGATTTTGGAGGGATTTCAAGGGTTCATTGCCGCGGTAAGAGTATTCTAACCTTCCATGTATGATCCTCCGCTATTTCAGCGTTTAACTAGTGATATAATTGGTGTTTCGGATTGGGAATTTGGGGGGAGGGGGGGTTGTCCAAAGCTTCTAGATATCATTGTTCTCAAAGCACAATAGTGCAATATGGATATCATTGTTCTCGTATTTATGAGTAGATGGTGACTTTGATAGCGTGACACATTGCAGAAGCTTCTCAGAAAGGAAAATCGGTGATTTAGTGAATTCTTTGGGTTTTTCTTCGGCATCCAAGTAGGCTAGGTTTACCTTCTTCATAGATTGAGCTATCCTGTGCTATGATTATGATATTATGCTAGATATGGGGTAGGATTTAGGTGTTGAAAGTATGAATGAAAATATTTGGATTAGTTGAACCATTTAGGCTATCTTAAAACCGTAAATTAGGAGTAATTAGTTTAGTTACTCATGTCTTAGGTGAAATTGGCCGTAGTTGCTTAAGTTAAGGGAAATGCCTTAGTTGTCATTATTTTAGGTGGGATTGACTTAGTTGTTCTTTTTTGGGAAGAATTACTATCTTAGGGCTATTTATGGCTTGCTCAATATCTAGAAATGAACTTTGATACCGTAGCCTAGTCCGGGGTAGAAGTTGACTAAAATGGATTTCGGAAATTAGAAGTGGGCCCCTCCAGCCCATCTTAGGTCAAGACTTGTGTTAGCCTTGTAGACTTATTTACGCATGATACACCTTTATTAATGTTCGGTTTGACACTTGAGGAGATTGAATATATTTAATGAGTAAGTTAGTTGCATATTGAAAGATTGATGCTAATTCCGAGTATTGCTAATGATATTGCTTATATTCATGATTAATGATTATGACTTATAGATTTGATTAACGGCTTATAGATATGATTAATGGCTCATAAATATGATTAATTGAAATAACTTATGAATATGACTATTGACATGGCCTTTGGGCATGGTTATCGGAATGACTTAATAGATGCGGTATTGGTATGGTTACGGGTGTGGGTAACGATATGGCTTATGGTTGTGATTCTTGGTCCGGTGTATAGAATATGAGAAAAAGGGATGATCTATAGTTATAGTTCCTTGGTATAGTCTATTGGGTTAGTTTATCAGTATGGCTAGTTGATATGGTTCGTGGTACGGTTTATAAATATAAGTTCCGCTTCGAGTACAACAGTTGATAATGATCTTGATAGTATGATTCTGGTTCAAGTCCAGCAAATAATCATAATGATGATACTATTGAGTTCCAGTTCAAGTCCGACATTGGGAAGTATGTATGAGATGATACGGTTCAGATGAATTCTTAGTCACGGCATGATAATTTGGTAATTTACAGCTATTCAGTTGCTTGGTTTCCTTGATTGTACCCTCCAGGCTTATGGGGGCTTGCATTGGGTTATTTACTCTTCCGCACTTATTGGCTTATGGGGTCCAATCTTGCAGGTACAATGTATGATCTTTATGTTACTATCTCGTATGTATTCATTTATTTATGTACAGCGGTGTCGGAGCTTATTTCTATGTTCGCCCCCTTTGCCTTGACTTAGCTTATTTTATCTTGTATCAATATCATGATTTAGCTCAATCAGCCGATGATACCTAGTGAGTACCCGTGATTTTGGTACTTATACTACACTTTTGTACCTTTTTGGTCCAGATCTGAGTAATAGTTGTCGTCACTGATTCGACTCTCATGCAGGATTGATTTTGGAGATTGGGTGAGCTCTTGGAGTCGAAGTTACCCATTTTCCTTCTATTTATCTATGTCAAGTCTTTCATCCTCGAGACAGATTGTATTTGATTATTTAGTATTCATAGTTCATTTATAGTAGCTCTTGTACCGACATTACTGAGTCTTGAGATGGTTGCTGGTTTTCTATTTATCTATTAGACTACTAATACTGTATTATTGCTATTTAAGTCTTTAATTGTTAATTTCCGACTTTTAGACCATTTTCCACCAAGTTAGCCCATTGCATCTAGCTCCGGGCTATGGTTCGGCTTACCTACTGGGAGGATAGAGTAGGTGCCATCATGACTCATACATCGGGTCGTGACAAAAGGTGAACACAATGAAAGTCCGCTGCACTTCCGATATATGTGTAGAATATTGCACAAAAGGAAGATAACCTATTGGTGAAACGGGTAAACCACATCTACTTGGTATCAGTAAGAACTCAAGATAAATAGGAGTTGGTATTGGAGGAAAATATGTGGAATAAGGGACAAAGTCAAAAGGGGGTACATATAGAATGGTTGGTTGAAAGCAACAGGTAAATATACCATATCAAGTGACTATGACTGATGCAAAGGAGACGTGGAACAATGGAAACAGTGAAGATGGGTTTGGAGCAACCTTAATGTGCATAAGCTTAGGTTTATATGCTGGCTTAGTTCTCATCAAAGACTGCTTACACTAACTAGAATGCAGCATATGGGGTTTGGTCAGGAAGTTGATTGTTTACTATGTGGAAATGCACCTGAGGACTTCTAACATCTATCTTTTGATCTATCTTTCACAAACATGCCCACAAGAACTGATGAAGTGTCTAGGATTGCCAAACTTGAATACAGAACACACAGGGCTATGGAGGAGAGTGTACAGGAGAAAGGAAAAAAGAAATTATGTAGGAACTTTGGAATGGTTGTACTGGCTGCGTTGGTCTATGCAATATGGACAGCTCGGAATGAAGCGATGTGGAATTCAAGCATTCCAAATCCTAGAATGATCTGTCAACAAGTTAAATTAGAATGCAAGTACAGAGTACAAGGACACGGCTAAGCACAAAAATATAGGCGAGATATAGAGTGGATAAATTATTTGTATAGACGATAAGGGTAAAGATATATTGGAATGATTTAGCTAAACCAACCTAAGTTAGCTAGTCATTAGTTGCTTTCTTTGAGTTTTCTGTTCTGTAGTGTTCATGGTTGGTGGTTATAAGATTTCTTACTTTCACCAAAAGAAAAAAATAAAAAAACTTGGCTGGATGCTTATGTTGTTGTTGATAAAATTTTGGCTAAAGGCTCGTATATGAAATTACTACTTGATTATTCATTCGCTTCATTACGTTCATTGTTAAATGATTGGTAGTCTGTGGGAAGGATTGACTCTGGTGCCGGATTTGTTGTGTTGTTATTGCACATCTCCAGTATGTTGTACAGAGCGGAGTGTTGGCCAGTTAAGACTTCCCATATCCAAAAGTTGAAGGTGGCGGAAATGAGGATGTTGCGTTGAATGTGTGGTCTTACAAGGGCTGACTGGGTTAGGAATGAGACTATTCGGGAGAAGGTGGGAGTGGTATCGGTGGAGGAAAAAATGCGGGAAGTGAGGTTGAGATGGTTTGGTCATGTGATGGGAGGGGCACGGATGCCCCAGTTCGTAGGTATGAGAGACTAGCGTTAGATGGTTTCAAGCGGGGTAGGAGTAGACCGAAGAAGTACTGGAGAGAAGTGATTAGACGTGACATGGAGCAGTTACGTCTCACTGAGGACATGACCCTGGATAGGAAGGTTTGGAGGAAAAACACTAGGATAGAGGGATAAGGTGGGTGGATGAATCGTAGTTCGTAGTTAGGAGGGTTTTGGTGTCTTTTGTTTGGTATTGTACATTACTTTTGTGGATGTTGTATCTATGTTAGTTTTATCATGTTTCATGCTTTGAATATTTTTGTATATTGTCCTGTGTCTTGAGTCGAGGGTCTATCGGAAACAGCCTCTCTACTTCTTTAGAGATAGTGGTATGGATTGCGTACATTCTACCCTCCCCAGGCCCTACTAGGTGGGAATATTCTGGGTTTGTTGTTGTTGTTGATGTACGTTGACATTGACGAAGCAAAAGGATAAACATTAGTATAGCGTCACCTAGACTATTCAAACTATATAGGATTTATTCGGTACACGGTGTTACATCCAGGGCATTTTTTTAGTGCATGTGCGTATATGAACCTCGCAAGTCCCCTATGAGTCCTAACTATTGGACAGAGGGAGCGGGTGTATACAGGTTATTCGCTGTTGCATATGCATTTGCATCTCATTTCATCATCATACATTACATATTGATTTTGAACGGTGAAATGGCTCAAGTGTTGTGAAAGTGACTTATTCTTTTTCCTCCTTGTTTGGTTGAGATGTTTGAGATAGCTGGTATGCTATAGTTGTGATTCACCATGAAGTTCTCTATTATTAACTGGCTTTACATATTGTTTCTGTTCTGATGACTGATATATGTTTTTTTAGCTGCTAGATCTCCTTTAAATTTGAGATGTGGATTTCTATTATATTAATGCTTTTAATGAAGTTTCCGCTTTCTACTCATCTTAAAAGGATTTTCGAAAAATGAATGGGGTTCGCCTACGGGGAATGGTGGGTTCCCTCACGGCCTAACGTATTTTTGGTCATGGCAACTTCACATCATTTAGGCAGCTCTTTACCGCAGATCACAGCACTGCCTACTTTCGCTTGCCTCATTATCTTTGGACTTACCTTTAAAACCAGTACTAATTAAATATCATTGACCAACTAAAGGTGAGATACTGATTGAAGAAACATTATAAGTAAATGTTTAGTGGTTGAAAGTAGACAGTTAGAAATTTTAGCTACTATCTAGATCTGAATTTAAACATTACTACTTCTCAAAAAACTAGATCTGAATTGAAAACATAAAAGTCCATCTTTGCATCTAAATTAGATCGTGAATGTGGTTTCTGCATTTGATTGACATGATATTTACTTCAGCAAGTTAATTATTGTTGATTCGTATTCTTTGTTAAGACTCTTGAAAATTACTGAATGTGTGTATTATTTTTATTCTGTCTACAGTTATTTTTCCTTGAATTCGGTATAGGATTTTGGTTCTCGGTTCTCCTCATTTGTGCCTAATTCACTAACACATGCTTTACTGCGCTCTGCGCATAAAGACAAAAGAGGCCTTGGAACTTTCTGGATTTTGCTCTTTTACCTATAACTCTGCTTGACTCTTTTCTTAGACCATCCTGCATCACCTCTAACCTTAGAATAAATGAAAAGAACAGCAGAAGATGCTATGTGATGCACAATTATGCAGTAATTCTTTTGGCATAAAAGTTTCCATTCGCCTTGGACCACTGAGGAGAACAAAGAGAACAATATAGT
Organism: Capsicum annuum; assembly: GCF_002878395.1. NCBI lineage: Eukaryota > Viridiplantae > Streptophyta > Magnoliopsida > Solanales > Solanaceae > Capsicum > Capsicum annuum. The sequence goes on from NC_061122.1 coordinate 169,221,747, forward strand.
ACATACATACTATCATCTAACCCTCCTAGACACCTACCCTCACACATTAAACTCCCTAAACTATAGTTTCTACATGTCTCTACAAACTCTAGGATCCACCAAATTCTATTTTAGCAACTAACACAGGCGTAAATAACCAACCATCCAACTGGTATAAGTTTTTTCTTTAATTCGAGTCAATTTGTGCGCACACAAATTAAGCCACCAGTACACACTATCTCCACCAGCACAAGCATCAGGTAACTATATATGTGTCCATCGAGGCTTAAGCAAACGGGAAAAAATTAGCTAGTGTTGTCCCTGTTAAAATTCGAACTTTACTTCTTGTCACTTAATTCTTGTCACTCCAATACTTCAACTTCTAAGCTATCCCCTTGGTGATTCCCATTGGAACTTTCCTGATCAATATCTGTACTTTCCCTTGCCAATCAAATCATAAGCTTACGGAAGGTAATCATAAAAGGATGCTAAAGATTACATCTTAAAAACTTAACTATCCTATAAACATAGAATTAAGTTATATTTTTCATGTGTTATTTATTTTTCAAGTGCTTAATACAATAAGGTATAATACCTCATTCAACCAAATGTGCTCGTTGTTTTTGTTTGTGAAAAAATTTCCTGTCCAGCTACGAGCAAGCTCATGTGCCACCACCTGTGATCCACTGGCGTCCCCCTTGATCACAGTGGGGGTTAAGAAAACCTCATCGGATCCTCCATTCCACCGACAGGAAAACTCGGAGGCAACACCAAAAGATCAAACCTTTCCCACTCATAAGGTCCAAAAAGCCTCTCTCTAACCTGCATGATCTCTTCCGTGCCTGCAAACTCTGTAGCAGCAGCATCCAAGACTCCAGGAACAGCATCAGAATATATCCTAGTCCTGGGTCCCACCTCCCAGAAACCCAACCCCCCCACCGCAAATGCAAATAAACATGGAGGTATAGGTTGTTCCATCACGAATTCCTCCACCACACTATCATCCCCACACCAAACTGAATCCTCACAAACCCCTTGCGACTCAGACAGAAATGGGGCCCGCCTCCACGTGTCTAGCAGCCATAACAGCCGATAGCTGGCGCGGGATGTTTAGTTTCGCAGCGTACTTGACGCGCGCAGCGGATGTATCCTGACAAGGAAAGATCGAACGAGCGTGAATGGGCAGGCAATGGCTGTACAGGAAAGGGTGAGTCTTTTTGAAAGTTTGAGGAAGGGAAAGCCATTGAAGCGCGGAACTTGAAGGGCTAGTTTTGGAGAGAATCGAGACTTGGGTTTGGTTAGAAAGGGAAATGGTGAGTGATTGTCCAAAAATTGGGTCTGGTTGAGAAGGAGAGAGAGAGAAAGGTAGCTGGGAAAGGGAAAGTTGGGTCGAGCACAGAGGAAACAGAGAGTGAGCGAGTGTCGAGAGTGAAGGGTCCAGAGTAAGGGCATGGAAGGGAGAGAAGAGTGGCAGAGGAGATTGTGGAAGATGGAAAACCAAAGTAGAAAGTGAGGGAAATATGGGTGGTGAATGGCTGAGTTGAATCAGTGAAGGAATGCGGGTCACTGAATGCCATGGAAGTTTTGATTGATGGTAGCGTGAGAATCTCTGTAACGAAGAAGAAAGAGATATACAGTCAAGAATAACATGAAAAATGGCGGCATCCTGTTTCTTGAGAAAACTAAACAAAACGTATCTCCGAGTGCTGTTTTAGTTTTTGGTGATTCTTGATCAAGAAGATTAAACGTTAATGACAATTAAAATCAGTGTTAAGTTAACTGAGGGTTCAATTAATATTTTTTTTAAAATTTTAATCTTTTTAAAAATATAACTAGTGAAAATATTCGTGTTTAGCGCGGTTATGAAACATACTATTTTTTTTTACAGTTATGAAATAATTTCTTAATAACCTTATAATTTATTTTGAGTGTATCTTTACGCTTTAAGAACTTCTACACAATTTTTTTCTTTCTATAGTGGTACTTTTGAGTGTAAGTTTACGCTTTAAGAATTTCTACACAATTTTTCTCTTTCTATAGTGGTACTTGGCTAGCTACTCATTCATATAATATTTATATTTCAGGCATACTAATTTTTACACATTAATAATTATTTTTAAAAAAATCTTTGACATTAAGACCAAGACAGTTAAAGAATATATAAATTACATTGTCATAATAAAGGCTAAATTTAAAAATATGTTTGAAAGAAATGGTAGGAAATTAGAAAAGCTAATTAAAGAATAATAAATACATATGTGAAGAACAATTTACTTCCTCTATATTCATGTAATGTAATGTATAATTATGCTACCTATTATGGTCATTAATTGTCTAATTGAATTACACTAAATGCTATGAGCACATGAAAATTTCATAAATCATCATAAACAATTCTACTCTTCAACTCAAGACTTGGAGTGACTCTGTAATTCAAGAAACTCGACTCTTATAGACATGGGAGGTTCTTATAACCGACATAAACCATGTGAGCTACATGGAGTCCAATGTTTTGCCCTTCTAAGGAGAGAACCCCACATTGGCGGGAGCGTCGTACTCTTGCCTGGGAGTACAACCAAAATTTAGTGATCACAATCTCATACTCGGCCTCTGGCCCAGAATTATCAACATCAATCCTACGGTGGCACGTAGTTTTAGGGGAAATACCACATTTCCCGCTCAATGCTAAATACTACTCCCAGACCAAGCTCAGAACGCGTTAGGAAATCCACCACAAACATCACAAGGGTCTATCATGAAGACCAAATCAAATCTCTTTCTCATTTATCAAATCATAATCAATTTGTGGATTTCTAACTCGACTCAAATCAAATCAATCTTTCTCAATATCAAAATGCATCAATTTGTTAAGTCATGGCAACATCAATAACTTTGAGAAAATATCAAGACTCATTGTAATAACTCAATTCTCATGAATCAATATACTCAATAATCCAATTTGTCATAAGGAAGCTTAAAGCTTGAAATACCAACTCACGGTAGAAACTTGAAATTCACAATATTAAATATCAAGTCATAACTTGGAAATTGTAAAATAATCATGTATAACAAAGCTTGAACAATTTATCTTCGCATAATCTCATGATGAAGTAATTTGGGTATAAACCCACTTGCAAAATCATATAAATCCATAATAAAATCAAAGCTTTGAGCACAAGAATGAAAGAATTGTTCATGTTCAAAACCCCATATACCTTGGATTATGATTTTTAAGATGAACAAGCTTGATTGGAAACTCTTCTTTACATTTTTGAGCTAAGTTTCTTGATGCCTTTGGATTGAAGAACTTTATTCTTGAACAGCTTGGTGAAATCTTTGGAAGATTCTTGAATTTCTTAGAGATGATTTGATTTAGGATTTTAGGAGAAACCCTAGTTTCTAGAGAATTTTGAAGGAGAAATGAGAGAAAAAATGATCTTCTCTCCTCCACTTGATATATATATAAAACCAAAATGGGCAGAAAAGACCAAAATACCCTTTTAAAAAAGAGTTGAAAATTACCGATCGGGGTCTGTGACGGTCGAACTGACAGTCCATCAGAGGAATTGACGGTCCATCAGAGGAACTGACGGTCCACCAGATCGCCTGTCACTCGAGTGCCAAAACTGGACATTCTGCCTTGACATGGAGGTCGAAGTGACGATCCGTCAGGAAACTAATGGTCCACCAGATCGTTCGTCACTCGGGAGCCAGAAATGACATATTCTGCCTCGACTTGACGGTCCTCTTGACGGTCCGTCAAATTTTTGGCGGCCCACCATATTGTCTGTTGCACGATGGCCAGAAAAAGGGGTTACTACCTTGGCTTGACAGGATAATTGATGGTCCATCAAGGACTTGGCGGTCCTTCAGGTCTACCATCAGGCCTGGGCGATTTTGACATCGCTTAGTAAAACGGCCATAACTTTTTCGTCTGATGTCGGATTTTGATGAAATTGGTATCGATGGAAAGCTTATTCAATGATCTACATGACAAAAAGTAGAAATTACTGAAATAAAACACAATATAAACATCAATCACTTTGAAATCCACCCCTATCCACTCAAAAGATAAATTTAGGTGTAAGGAATGATTGGGGTATTACACAACTCGTGGTGACGAAACATAAGGTGATGTTATGAGTAAATGGATGAATCGTAACTATGGACTTTGCTTTTCCATCTTTTAAGTTGGGGGTAATTTAGACATTTTCCACTTAAAACCCTTTAGACCCCACGTTCATAAAACACTTTTGGGGCATTCATTTAACACTTTAATGGATTAAACACTCTCTTTACTCTCTCTAAATCGTCTCTAGAAAGTCAAGTTAGGGTTTCACAATTTCAGTCATCTACGGGCTCAAGGGTTGATTTCTCTTCATAAATCTTCGTAATTCAGGCATGTCACTCTTCCCTCATTGTTAATTTTGTGAAAACATATGATTTAAAGTATTGTTCATGAGTCATTGACATGGGTTTTAAAACAAGGGTTGAGGGTTTTTAATGCTTATTGTTGAACGAGGTTTTCCCATGATTTAATTATGATTATATATGCTTTAATTATGGTTTTGTACATGTGGGTTCATGGGGAATGTTAATTTAATGGAGGGGTCATGGTTACCCCAATTTGATGATGTTGCCTTGGTTTTGGATTTGATAAAGGTACATCCTCAATTTGTCCGTGAAATTGTTAATGAGAATGGCCTTGTCACAAGTTTGAATTGTGTGATGAACTAATGCATGTGCATAAAATAGTTAATGAATAATGAATGGCTTTATGAAGGCCTTGATGGCCATAAATTGATTTGAATTGTTACCTTAGGGTTTGATTGGCTAAATGGATTTGAGTCCCAAATATTGCATTAATTTGATGTCTTTGTTTGGACAATGGGTTCGAGTCCCATTTGATAAAATTATTGTTATGGCATATTATATGCTTGCAAGTGGGGTTGGTGTGACGATACAAATGGGGTTCCTATATGTATAATGGGTTAATAAGTGGTGATTCATGTCAAATGTTTTAAATCGGGATTAAAAGCGAGATGTGAAGTCGGGCAATGAAAGTGAAGGTCCCGAAGGACTAACACTTGAAATCGCACTAGCTGGTGCGGGTTTCTAAATGAACGGAACATTTGAATCTCCCATATTGAATATATGAATAGGAGGTTCTAGTCCCCCATGTTGTATACCTTGGTTCCTAAGTCACCTTGATTATGTCGGGAGGTTCGATACCCCCATAAAGGCATATACGAATATGGATATTCTCTGGTTCGTATAGCTACACATACTTACACCCTTCCAGCTAGGGAAGAGCTGGGCCCATATAGCCCGTGGGTGCCTTATTATATGAAAGTTAGGCTACACACCCAAGTTTAAGGTCTTCAAAGTACTTGTTCTTAATATTATATATATGTATATGTACTTCACATGATATTATGCATTGAATGTTGTATTTGTTTTAACTGTTATCATGACATTATTTTGTTCCTCTATCCCTGAGTTACATGCTAGAGCTCCAACCGCTAACCGTCTTCGGACTAACACGACCCAAAATTGGGCCATATCATATGGGGATCTCAAGCCCAACATGACCCGGAGATCACCCCGTTAACCTAACCTAACCATCACCCTAATACACAAGTGTCGGATGAACTCCGACCATAAATCAAGATAGCACAAACAAAACTAATTTCATAACTTAGACAATGTCTAAAAATTTCATTTACATCAACATACTAACCAACATACCCAAGTCCACAGTCATCCACAATGCCTCTACACAAAATTGATGTCTATTTATATGTTCGGACAAGCCCCCAACAATAGGAAAACCATGTCTAAATAAGTCTATGACCAAAGATAAGCTGAAGTAGGAAAACTCATCACTTCAAAGTCAACCCACAAATCGCTGTGATCACATAGTCACTGCACAGGAAGAGAAAAAGAATCTCTGGACCCAATGTCGCATGGGGACATAGCATTCGAAGACGGTTAGCAGTTGGAGCACTAGAATATAACTCAAAGATAAGGAGAAAATAGAGTCATCATTTAAAACCAAGTCAAAACATCATATTCAAACACATAATATGCATAGGCATACATGTAGGTACATAACAAGTTCATAACGTGCCAAAAGGAAACAAGACTTAGCAAACATTCTTGATGCACTCAATCACGAGTCATGGAGTGGAGGACTCTAACCTTCCACCCTCACACTTTGGAATAATTGAACTTCCCAATCATATCAAGTAAGCGGAATTTTACCTCAAGTCATTTCATTAGGTAAGGGACTCTAAGCTCAAGCAATTTCACTAGGAAAGGGACTTCAACCTTATGCCATTTCATTAGACAAGGGACTTTAACATCATGTCGTTTCATTAGTGAAGGGAATTTAACCGCAAGTGTGCTTATTTGGCGAGGGACTCTAACCACAAGCAATTTGACTAAGCAAGGGACTCTAACCACAAGCAATTTGACTAAGCAAGGGAATCTAACCACAAGCCACCTTATTAGGCAAGGGACTTTAATCGCAAGCCGTCACGACTATCATTAGTTGACATTAGGACTCTAACCCTTTGTCCATACATCAATATCCATTCAATTCAACACTTAAGGACTCTAGCACATTTATCCAATTCATAAACAAGGTCTTCATGGAACTATTTATCAACCAAACTCTTTAATAAGCCAATGCCTTAATTCAATTCAATTTATAGTCAACAATACCCTTATAAAACCATTCATTCTTTATTAACATTCTTATGCCACACTTTAGTTCAAACACAATTCAAGTTCAATTTCATAATTAGGGACTTTAACCCTTTTAGCAATCAAACTGTCAAAATCATAAATTAACTTATTACATGGCTAAGAAGGTTTTTACCATACCATTTTCCAACCACTTATACTTATTGGTCCATTTCCCTAGTTCAAAACATCATCAACATGTGACTAGATATTTCTCTTAGACATTTTCACAAACACCTTGCGAGCATGCCTTTACCAAGGCTAAAATCAAAGTAGAAATCATCATTCTTAGAGTTACTCAAGACTCATTTGTTAAACCACAAACAACAAGTACCCACATGTGAAAATCATCACCAAAATTATGTATAAACACAAGTCTAAGCAATAGTAAACATTACTCATCCCTAGGCATCAAAAACCCTTAGTATTTGATTTCAAAATAACCATTTACAAGTCATAATCCATGTTTAAAATAAATGATATTTGAGTTAATAATAAGGGAAAGAGTCACATGCCTTTGTAAAAGTTGATTCACGGAGAGATTTTTGGTCTCCAAGTCTCTAGAAGAAAACCCCTTAAAACCCTAGCTTTAATCTTGGTAGAGAAATTTTAAAGAGGATTTTGTGTGTTTTGATATTGTGTATCTCAAGAATAAAGGGCCAAAAGATGTTATATATCGAGGGTTTTAAGGGTTTTAGGGTAGGGAAATATCCATAAAACCCTCAACTTAAAAGCTAAAAAGTGCCTTCCCAGGTGGGTACGACTTACTTAACCAAACCATACCCTAGGGTACGAGTGGTACCCTAACTCGTACCATAGCATTCACTAAGGACCCCTGCAGTACCCAAGGTACGACTACACACACATTGACTCGTATCCAATGGTATGAATGGTACCCTAAATCGTATCCAAAATCGTACCCAAAATAGTTTCAACTAGGTCAACTCAATACTCTATACCACTAGATAATGTACGGATCGTACCCTAATGTACGACCATAGGGAGGCTAAGTCGTATCTTTGTTAGTATGCTATTAATCTAGACTGTCCAACATACGAGAGGGGAGGTATTAGGTCGTATCTCAGGGTACGAATAGTACCTATGGGTCGTACCCTGCCCAGAAACCTCAAACAAGGGAAATTTTCTATGGGTCTAAAGCCTAGGTGTTTTAACTTCCCCCCCCCCCCCCCCCCACTTGGATCATTCGTCCTCGAATGATGGGTAAGGAAAGAATAAGCATGAGTTAGCACATTATTACACATCAACTAACCTTTAATCAAGTTAGAAATCAAGACATATAACAAGGATAAGGCATATGCCAAGATCATTGTCAACCAACCCTTCATTTTATTGACTATGGGACTCAAACCCATTATTTATCAAAGACACTGGCTCAATTCAAAGCTCAGTGACTTAAACCCGTTGTCTACCAAAGACATAAATCAAGTTAATAAGATTAACACATACCTCAATCAATAGTTTCCAAAAAGGAAAACAAATGTGAATACTTGGACTTCATGTCCTCTTCTGCCTCCCAAGTAGCTTCCTAGAACTTTTGGTTCCTCCATAGAACCTTTACCAAAACCACCTCTTTCGTTCGTAATCGACGAACTTACCAATCCAAGATTCTCACCTAGACCTCCTCATAGGACAAAGAGTCTAAACTGCAAACATCCTCCATGGGAACAACCAACGAAGGATCACCCATACATTTATGCAGGAAAATCAGGTGGATGAAGTTCAAACTAGAAGGCAAATCCAACTCATAGGAAACATTGTGAAGCCTATTCAAAAATAAAGTAGGGACCAACATACCAGGGGATAAGCTTCCCCTTCTTACCAAATCACATAACTCCCTTCATGGGTGTCACCTTCAAGAATGCCCAATCGCCAACATTAAACTCCAAATCTCTATGCCTCACATCCGCATAGGACTTTTGATGACTTTAAGCGGTTTTCAACCTATCACGAATCACCTTCACCTTCTCCAAGGCTTGGTGAATCAAATTGGGTCCAAGCAATTTACCTTCATTAACTCCATACCACCCAATAGGAGAACGATATCTCCTACCATACAACGCCTCAAAAGGGGCCATGCCAATGCTAGAGTGGTAACTATTATTAAAGGAAAATTCAATCAAAGGAAAATGGTTGTACCAACTACCACCATAATCAACCAGACAAGCAGACAACATATCTCCACCATAATCAACCAGACAAGCACACAACATATCTTCTAATAATCGGATGGTCCTCTCTGTTATCCATCCGTCTGCAGGTGGAAAGCGGTACTAAGGCACACTTTAGTTCCCAAACCTTTCTAAAATGACTTTCAAAAGTGAGATGAGAATGGAGTACCATGATCCAAAATGATAGAAGCCAGAGCACCATGCAATTTTACAATCTCCGCAAGATACAACTTAGCATAATCCTCCACTGAGTAATTAGTGCCCATGGACAAAAAGTGAGCGGACTTGGTTATCCTATCCACAATGACCCAAATAGAATCACATTGATTCCTAGATCGGGGGAGAGCAGTAATAAAATCCATATTGATCACCTCCCACTTTCATTCAGGCAATGCAATCTCTTGGTATAAGCCTCCGGGACTCACGTGTTCAACTTTTACTTGTTGACACACCATACACTTAGCCACATAACTAGCCACATCTCGCATTATATTACTACACCAGTAGTACTTCCTAAGGTCATGATACATCTTTATAGAATCGGGATGTACAGCATATTGAAATTCACAAGCCTCGGCCATAATTCTCTCTATCAATCCATCGATATTAGAAACACATAGACTACCTTAGTACCTCAAGATACCATCACGACCAATCACGAAGTCAATAATCTTTTGTTAACCCACGCTACTCTTAATATTTATAAAGTTGAGATCCAACATTTGCTTTTCCTTTATCTCAATAATAAGAGATGACTGCGACACCTGATGAACAAATACACCACCATCCTCTGAGTCCATGAGACGAACTCCAAGGTTAGTCAAATGGTGAATGCTATTCACCAACTCCCATTTATCCTTATCCATATGAGCTAAACTTTCCATGGATAATCTGTTAAGAGCATCGACGACTACATTAGCTTTACCTGGATGGTAATAGAGACTCATATCGTAGTCCTTCAATAACTCAAGCCATATTCTTTGTTTAAGATTCACAACTCAAGCCACCTCTTTTGTCTAAGATTCATGTCCTTCTCAGTAAACTCATACTGAAGGCTCTTATGATCGGAAAAGATGTCAACATAAACCCCATAGAGATAATGTCGACAAATCTTTAATACAAAAACCACAACTAACAATTCCAAGTCATGAGTATGGTAGTTCTTCTTATGATCTTTTAATTACCTAGAAGTATAAGCCACATCCCTACTATATTACATCAATACACAACCAAGACTAATATAAGAAGCATCATAATACACTACAAAACCATCATTACCCTCGGGCAAGGTCAAAATCAGAGCTAAAGTCAATTTATCTTTAAAATTTTCAAAACACACTCACACACATCCGACCATAAGAACTTGACCTTATTTTGGGTAAACTTAGTTAATGGGGTAGCTATCGTCTAAAATCTCTCCACAAACCTCCTATAGTAACTGGCTAAACCCAAGAAGCTCCGAATATCGATTGGAGTCACAGGTCTAGGCCACTCTTAACCGTCGTAACCTTTTGAGGATCCACTATGATCCCTTCACTAGAGATAACATGACCAAGAAAAGTGACATCCTTCAACCAAAACTCGCACTTAGAGAACTTGGCATACAAACAATGATCCTTTAAAGTTTGTAATATGGCATGGAGTTGATCGACATAATCCACCTTGCTTTAAGAGTAGACTAAGATATCATCAATGAAGACAATGACAAACAAGTCCAAGAATGGATGAAAGACCCTATTTATCAAATCTATGAATGCCGCTAGGGCATTGGTCAACCCAAAGAACATAACTAGGAACTCATAGTGACCATATCGAGTTCTAAAAGTAGTCTTAGGGATATCCGCCTTTCTAATCTTAAGTTGATGATAACCCGATCTAAGCTCAATCTTAGAGAAACAATTTGCACCTTGAACCTAATAAAACAAATCATAGATCCAAGGAAGAGGATATTTGTTCTTTATGGCCACCTTGTTTAACTGAAGATAATCAATGCACATTCAAAGGGAACCATCCTTCTTACACACAAACACACAGGAGCACTCCAAAGAGACACACTAGGATGGATAAAACCTTTATCTAAGAGGTTCTTCAATTTCTCTGTAAGCTCTTTTAGCTCTACCAGAGCCATTCTATAAGGAGAGATAGAAATTAGATGAGTTTCCAGAATAAGATCAATCTCAAAATTGATTTCCCTATCGGGGGAAATATTGGGAGGTTTATTAGGAAAGACCTCGGGAAACTTATTAACCACATGAATAGATTCTAGAAAAGAACCTTCCGAGTTAGAATCTTTAACTTGGACCAAATGATACAAACGCCCTTTAGAGATCAACTTTTGATCTCTAAGATATGAGATAAACCTTTCCTAAGGCGCTAAAGAACCCCTTCCCACACAATAACTGATTCATTAGGGAATTTAAATGTGATTGTATGGGTCCAAAAATCTAAGGAAGCATAGCACGAATGCAACTAATCCATTCCCAGAATAACATCAAAATCGACCATATCTAACTCTATCAAATCCACAAGAGTTTCTTTACTATCAACAACTATCACACACACCCTATATACTTTTTTAACAATTGCAGAGTTTCCTACTGAGGTAGAAAAAGGAACCGACAGACACTCGGGGTCAATACCAAAATACACAACAGTAAATGGGGCCACATAGGAAAGAGTGGACCCTGGATCAAGTAAATAATTAACATCATGGGAGAAAAGCTTTAACATACCCGTGACAACATCGAGAGATGCCTCAGAATTCTGTCAAGTAGCAAGTTCATACAAATGATTCTGGCCAATGTCGGTACTAAAAATTGAAGCAAAAGTAGAAACAACACCCTTTGGTACTGGAGTAGATAAAGTAGCAATAGGGGCCTTGTTGGCCCAAGAAGCCACTAGATAGAGGCACTTTCTCCGTATGTGCCCAATTTGAGCATACCTAAAACATCTATTTTTGCCTTTCTTGCACTGACATGATGATCCTGACCATAGAATCTACAAGATGGGTGAGATAAAGCTGACTAAGCCCTATTATTTTGAGATTTGGCACCCAGTGCCCAAAACCTACTACCAAAATAAGATCGATGATCACCCGATGGTTTTGGGTAAGGAGTACTAACTGAGGAGAAAGATCCCAAACTCCCCCACTTGATACTTGACCACTTGCCACCGTCTCTACCCCTTTGCTCAGAAGGTGTAAGTTTCTTTCCTTGCCTTTCACTAAACTCAACCTTTTTTTTCTCTCCCTTCACTTGTTGCATATACATGACCAATTGAGAGATGTCCATGTCTTTGATCAACAAAGATGCCTTGTTCTCAAGCACCAACTCCTCGGATAATTTCGAAACAAACTTATGCATTCTAGCCCTCATGATAGAAACCATATCAGGAGCATACCTAGACAACTGATGGAATTTCAAGGCATACTCCTTGACAGACATCCTCTATTGCTTTAAGTTCACAAACTCTTCCACTTTTACTTCCCTCAACTCTTGAGGAAAGAAATAGTCCAAGAAGGCATTAGAAAAATCTTCCCATACGGCAAAACTAGCATCTATACGTCTAGATAATTCCCACCCTTCGTACCATTGGTACGCTATATCTTTTAATTGGTAGGAAGAAAACTCAACAACCTTAGCCTCTAAAGCATGCATGATATAAAATATCTTCTCTATTTTATCAATGAAACTTTGAGGATCCTCTTCCACTTTCATACCCATAAACATAGGAGAGTACAACCTCATGAATTGAACAATTCTTATAGCCTAAGAAGAAATAGTAGCCAGAGCATCCCGCTCTAATTGGGAAGCTACCAATTGAGTTAAAAGGTTAATTGAGCTAGAAACTCAGCGTTAGTAGCATCCTTGTGTGGTGATTGTGTAAAAATATAACTCTCATAACTAGGGTTAGCGGGGATAGGTGGAACCCCATGAGCATAGTCAGATGCCAAAGCCCTTGCTCGAGTCTAACCCCAAAAGTTGGATAAGCTCCATCCATAAGGACCTTAGTAGGGGCTAAGCTTTTTGCCTGAACTTCAGATCTCTTTGGAGGCATGATCTGCAAAATAAGAAAGTAGTAATTAGAGGAATCCAAAACCTTAGACTTATAGCTCGAGATTAAAACACAAGTACGGGAAACATTTCTAAATGTCTTATAGCCTCTCTATGATAAGTATGATGCACTACACACCTATAAAAGAGACTCTTCTTAACACAACTTTCTAATACCCAAATGACCATGAACCTAGGCTTTAATACTAACTTGACATAACCTAAAATTGGGCCAGTCATATGGGCATATCAAGCCCAAAGTGGATCGAAGGTTGCCCCATTAACCCAACCTAATCCATAAGTATCAGATAAATTCTGACCATAAATAAAAATAGCAGAAACTAAACTAATATCATAACTTAGACAGTGTCTAAACATTTCATTTACATCAATATACTAACAAACATACCTAAGTCTACAGTCATCCACAATGTCTCCACACAAATCCAAAGTCTATTTATATGTTGGGACAAACCCCCAACAATAGCCAAACAAGGTCTAAATAAGTCTAACCAAAGATAAGAAATTGTAAAATGTATGCCTTCCGAAGTAGGGAAGCACCACTTCAAAGTCAACACATGAACCGCTTCGCTCACCTAGTCACTGCATAGGAAGAGAAAAATAAGCTTTGGCCCTATATCGCATGGGGACATAGCATCCAGAGATGGTTTGCAGTTGCAGCGCTAGCATGTAACTCAAGGATAAGGAGAAAATAGAGTCATCATTTAAAACCAAGTCAAAACATCATATTCAAACACATAATATGCATAGGCATACATATAGGTACATAACAAGTTCATAACGTGACAAAAGAAAACAAGACTTAGCAAACATTCTTGATGCACTCAATCATGAGTCATGGAGTGGAGGACTCTAACCTTCCACCCTCACACTTTGGAATAATTGAACTTCCCAATCATATCAAGTAAGAGGAATTTTACCTCAAGTCATTTCGTTAGGCAAGGGACTCTAACCTCAAGAAATTTCACTAAGCAAGGGACTTTAACCTCATGTCGATTCATTAGGTATGGGACTTTAACCTTATGCCATTTTATTATGCAAGGGACTTTAACCACAAGTGAGCTCATTTGGCGAGGGACTCTAACCAAAAGTAATTTCATTATGCAAGGGACTCTAACCACAAACCACCTTATTAAGAAAGGGAATTTTAACCATAATCCATCGCGTCTACTATTAGTCAACATTGGGAGTCTAACCCTTTGTCCATACATCGACATCCATTCAATTCAATACTTAGGGACTCTATCATATTTAACCAATTCATTACCAAAAATGAGCACGAGGTCTTCATGGATCTATTTATCAATCAAACACTTTAATTAGCCAATGCCTTAACTTAATTCATCATTTAATTCAATTTATAGTTAGCAATACCCTTACAAAACCATTAATTCTTTATTAACATTCTTATGCTATAGTTTAGTTCAAACACAATTCAAATTCAATTTCTTGTTTAGAGACTTTAACCCTTTTAGCCATAAAACTATAAAAGTCATAAATTAACTTATCACATGGATAACAAGGTCTTTACTGTACCATTTACCAACCACTTATACTTACTAGACCATTTTCCTAGTTCAAAACATCATCAACATGTGACTAGACATTTCTGTTAGATATTTTCACAAACACCTTGTGGGCATGCCTTTACCAAGGCTAAAATCAAAGTAGAATTCATCATTCTTAGGGTTACTAAATCCCCATTTCTTAAACCATGAACAACAAGTACCCACATGTGCAAATCATCACCAAAATTATGTATAAACACAAGTCTACTCAAGAGTAAACATTACTCATTACTAGGCATCATAAACCCCGTAATATTTGATTTCAAAATCACTATTTATAAGTTATAATCCATGTTTAAAATACATGATATTTGATTTAATAATTAGGGAAAGAGTCACATGCCTTAATACAAGTTGATTCATGAAGAAATTCTTGGTCTCCAAGCCTCTAGAAGAACACACTTGAAACCCTACCTTTAATCTTAGTAAAGAATTTTTTGAGAATTGTTGAGTGTTTTGATCTTGTATATCTCAATAATAAAGGGAAATAATATGTAATATATTGAAGGTTTTAAGGGTTTTGGGGTGGGAAAATTTGCATAAAGCCCTCAGCTTAAAAGGTAAAATATGACTTCCCAGGTAGGTACGACTAACTTAACCAAACCGTACCCTAAGGTATGAGTGGTACCCTAACTCATACCCTAGGCTTCACCAGGGCCCCTACACTACCCAAGGTATGATGACATACACATTAACCTATATCTAGTGGTACGGATCGTACTCTAAATTGTATCCCAAATCGTGCCCACAACAGTTTCAACTAGGTCAACTCAATACTCCATACGACTAGGTAGTGTATGAATGGTACCCTAATATACGACCATGGAGAGTCTAAGTCGTATCTTTTTCAGTATTCTATCAACCTAGACTATCCAGCATATGAGAGGGGAGGTCTTAGGTTGTATCCCAGGGTTGGTCTTAATGTACCTAGAAACCTCAAATAAGGGAAATTTTCTATGGGTCCAAAGCCTAGGTATTTCATAGATGCTGTATCCCTACGCAATTGATGATCCAACTATACTTCTATATCTCTTGCTCAGTGACTTAGATTTGGGATCAGCTAGCGAGTCAGATTAATGTGGTGAGCTTCCATCCTTCGAAAGGCCCCATTTTATGTTGTGGTTTTCTTTTTATGAGTTTACTATTTATTTAGATATTTGTTTTGTCTATTGTTGAGGGCATGTCTCGATATTGTATTAAATTTTTATTTTGTAGAGGGTCTGTCGGATTATAATGGAACTGGGTGGTTTGGTCGATTGGTTGGTGACAGACGATTGTTTGGTACTGGTGGTTGGTATAGACATATCTTGAATTATCATAAGTTCTATTATATGCTATCTAGTTATATATTCAAAATTCATCCAATATTGGGTGTAAGGTAGTTGGTGGTTTGGGCAATTGGAGGTGTCTTCAATCCTCGATAGACTTGAGATACCCGTCACAGCCAGACCCTAGTTCTGGTTGTGACAAAGGTGGTATTTGAGACTAGGTTCATGGTAAATTGGGTGTCCATAAAGCCTTGTCAAGTAGATGACACAACCCGAATTGGGGCCTTGTCGTAATAGGTAATCTCATGTACAACTAGGATTAGAGACCACCTCGATACCCAACCCAACCAACCAACATATACCCTAAGTCAGATAAACTCCGAACATATTACAAAATAATGTATTTGAAGATTCGATGAATAAGTATACTTCCTAGACCAACCCAACCAAGTCAATCCATTCAATGACTGAAACCCACCAACTAAACCAAAAATGATAATTCAAAGTATATATATATAACATAATCAATCCATACCCAAGTCCACAATTGTCATACAAAGCCTCTAAACCAAACTTAAAAGTATTTAGTCGGGACATGCCCCTGACCATAGCCAAAAACCAAAGTTTATGGAAAGACAAAAGTATGTAAAGTAAGACATAACATGAATTTGATATCATTCAAACTATGGAATCTCACCACTGCAATCCAACACCATCTGTCCCCAAATTTGATCAATGAGCAGGGAGTAGTATGGTCAGTTCCTACATCGCGTGGGGATATAGCCCTAAAGTCGGGCTAGCGGATAAATGCTTGCATGCACTCTAGATAAGGATAAAATAATGCTAACCTTTAAAACCAAGTAATCTAACCATATGCATATAAACCATACATACTTACATATACACATATATATATATATAAATAACTATGCCCGAAAAGGGAATTGGGTTTAGCATGCCTTTAAAAGCATTAACCTGGGTATGTGTAGCATTACCGTCATAATCTACCCACAGGCTATATAGGCCTAGTGTAACCCCTTGAACGGGCCCTGATACATGTAGCCACATGAATCGAAGATATCATAGGAGTAGGGGATTTTCGAGTACCTTTCGCTTTCTATGATACATATATATAAGTATGCTTAGGGGATTCTCGTGTACCTTGTAAGTATCATAGATGGTCTCCATTACCAATCTTCATCTCGAAAAATACAAGTTTCTAGTATTCGTCTACCGAACTCCCACCTTCACGGTTAGCTATTATACCCCTCTATTAATGCCCAATTTAAACTATTTCCATAAAACTGCCAATTTTATTATTATTAATTAAGGATATTATAAGTGGTATCATCATACCAACTATATCTTGCAAGAAATGTCTTTATCCAACCTTAGAGTATTCCCATGTACCCCATAGGTTACATTATTTAGTTCACTTGGGGGATTTCCACGTACCCCGCAAGTACATCGTTATTAGGCTTTGCTAGGGAGATTCTTATGTACCCCACAAGTCATTTATCATTTAAACCAATTTCATTATTTTATTCTCTTGGGGAATTCTCATGTACCTTGCAAGGTTTTCAATTAAACCATAACCATGACAACCAAGACCTTATCAATTAAACATTTCAAACTATTCAAAACCATTTAGACCATTCAAAAACCATCCAATCCAATTTAGTGTTCCATTACCAAGCTATAGCATGCATTAGCTTCAATGAAAGTTCAACAATAGAGTAAAACGTTTTCATAGGCATTTTATCAAACATGTTGAGGGTATACCTTTTCCAAGACCAAAACCAAAGCATAAACCATCAAAGTTAGGGTTACCCATGACCCATTTGTTAAACCATAACTAACAAGCACCCACATATGCAAACCATCACCAAAAATATGTGAAAACATAATTTAAACAAAGAGTAAACAATACTCAATAATATGCATCCAAAACCCATAATGTTGGTTCTCAAAACCTCCATTTATAATTCATAATCAATGTTTTAAACACATTAAAGCATTACTTTAGTTGTAGCTAACAATGAGGGAGGAGTACATATCTTATTTATGAAGATTCATAGAGAGAAACTTGACTCTTGAGCCTCTAGATAGCCACTTGTTGATCCAATATTCAAGAGTGAGTTTAGAGGGGATTTGAGAGTGTTTCTATTCTTCAAATTATTTTATAAGAGAACACTAAGTGCTATATAATATGGGGACATAAGGTTTTTTGGGTTAGATAATGTCTGGAATGCCCTTAGCTTAAAAGCTGAAAAACACACGTAGGAGGGTACGACCAACCCCCTTAATCGTACCCTAGGGTATGAGTGGTTCCCTAACTTATACCCTAGACCTCACCACAGACCTCCAAACTGGTCATTATATGACAACGCATGCCAAACTCATACCCTAAGGTATGAGAAGTAACCCCAATCCGTACCGTGGATAATTTTACTAGGCTAATCAATAAGCATCATACACCTAGGCATCATGCACCTCCTATCCTACCATATGAATAGTATAATCTTAGTCATATCTTGGATATAAAACAACTTAAAACACACTGCCTAATATGTGAGAGAGGGGCCATAGTCGTACCCTAGCATACTACCTATATGAATGAGTCGTACGTTGCCTAGAATGCCCAAATCTCAAGAAATTTTGCAAGGGACAAAGTTTAGGGTGTTTCATTAGAGTCTTTTTTTTCATGTGTAGTGCACCACACTTATAAGGGAGAGGCTATGAGACATTTAGGAATTTTTCCCTTTTTTGTTGTCTTAATTTCGGGCTATAGAGTCCAAGGTCTTGGATCCTTCTGATTTCCATTTGTTCATCTTTCAAATCATGCCTCCAAATACATCTGATGTCCGTGAAACTTCTTGTTCTATATATTTTTTATGATGAGCAGGTAAGCTATAAGGGACTAGGTCCCTGGAATTGCAATGTACAGTATAACTGACACATGATATCTGCACAGTTTTAGCCTCTTGTGTAACAAACTTGTAGGTGCTATTTTTTATTGACTTAGATAGCTGGTAAAATATATTTTATCCCTAATCATTACTCAGCTATAAAAGAAAAGAGAGGCCTCTTGATAAATGGTTTTTTGTAATTCTAAAGAGTAAAGTGAGGCAGCAAAAACCTAGTTCCAAAACTGCTCAAGTTCTTAGTTATTTATGTGAGCTTAAATTAAAATTGTTCTTCAGTTCATATTTATAAAAGAACTACTCATGTTATAAGAGTAGTGTGTTCTTATTAAGAGAGCTGCTTAGGTAGAGTTACCTAAGCTTATTGCTGATTAGAGGTGATCAGTGTAGAGAGAGTCCTTGGTAGAGTTACCAAGACGAGCTTATAGTAAAGTTGGTACTAGTAAAAGAAGCCTAGAGGTAGGCTAAAATCTAGACTATAATTGGAAGGTTTATTATAGTGGTTTTTTTTGGTTCTTGTAAGGGAAAGTCGTGGTTTTTCCCTTCTTGGGTTTCCAAATGCAAATCTTGTGTCTTTACTTTCCTGCATTGCCTTTGTATTTTACACCTTATAGTTGCTTTTCTGTTTCATCACTCATGATTAACTCTAAGAGACATGGTCCCTTACTGTGTGGTGTGATCCCCAAGGGTTCCAACACTTCTTCTATCCTATCTAAGGATAATGTGGATGGAGCTCATCCAACTTCTGGGGTAAAGACTCGATCAAGGGTTGCTGCATCTGACTGTCCTCATGGAGTCCCATATATCCCCACTAATCCTACTCCTTAGAGCAATACTCATACTCAGTCACCTCAAGGGGAGGTTACTAATGTTGAGTTCCATCGCTCTATTAACCTCTTGTCCCAGTTGGTGATGTCTCAGTCACAACAGTCAGATTCTGCTGGTACTGCTATGGGTTCGTTTGAGGCCACTAAATTTGGCCAATTTATGAGGCTGTATTTATTGATGTTTATTGGTACTAAGGTTGAGGATGATCCTCAAAGTTTTATTGATGAAATGGAAAAGATCTTCTAACTTATGTATGCTTTGGAGGTTGAAAGTGTAGGGTTTGCTATCTACCAATTGAAGGATGTGGCATACCAGTGGTATGAAGAGTGAGAATAGTTAAGAGGTGTATTTGCTGGTTCCACCTTATGATATGATTTCTCTAATGCGTCTCTGGACCATTTCTTTCTTAAAAAGTTAAGGGAGGCAAAGACAGAAGAATTTGTTAACTTGAAATAAGGAAGTATGATAGCGAAGGAGTATGCCTTGAAATTTTATTAGTTTTCCCAGTATGCTCCTAAGTTGGTATCTAGCATGAGGCTGAGGATGAGAAAGTTTGCTTCTGGGTCGTCCCAAGACTTGATTCTAGAGAGTAAAGCTGCCTTGTTAATCAAGAATATGAATATTTCTTGGATTGTAGTTTATATGCAATAAGTTGAAGAAAAAAAACAAACTGAGAGTAGAGAAAGTTAGAGTAAGAAATTCTGGTATTCAGAATAGGGTGGAGGCTAGCAACGGAGTGGAAAGTCGTCTATAAAGAAGAGCTAGAGGAGTCCTAATTCCTATTCTATGTCTAGTGTTCCCTACCCAAAGCCGTCTGGTGATCGATGTTTTTATGGATATAATGCTTATAGGGCACAGGGTGCCCAATCTCAGGATAATGGGGCCTAGTCAGCACCATCTTTCCCTACTTAAAGATTTTATGGTCAGCATAACCATGGTTAACGTGAGAAAGGGAGGAACTAATATTTTAATTATGGTCAGATTGGGCATATGAAGCGGGATTGTCACTCAAGATTTACTTCTTGGGCAAACAAGGTTCCTGTTGCATCTTCATTAGTTGCTGTACCAAAAAGTGCCACTTCTGGCTCTGATACTAGTCGAAATCACCTGTATGCTCTCGTTACTCGTCAGGATTCTGAGGCATCTTTGGATGTCATTATGGTATGTTGAAACTCTTTTTATGTGATGTGTACTATTGTTTGATTTGGGGTCCACTCCCTCATATGTAACCCTATTTTTGGTTATGCATTTTGGTTTCGCTCCTAAGTGTATATCGAACCCCTTTTTTATTTTTATCCTAGTAGGTGACTCTGTGGTTGTTAAAAGAGTCTATAGGGGTTGTGTGGTATCTGTTAGTAATAGAGAAACTATGGTAGACTTGATAGAGTTAGACATAGTTGACTTTGATATTATTTTGGGGATGGATTGGTTACGCTCATGCTATGCTTTTCTAGACTGCTAGACCCGTAAGGTCATATTTAAATTCCCTAATAAGCCAATTGTTGAATGAGAGAGAAGCTCTCTAGAGCCTAAGGTGAGGTTCATATCATATCTTAGAGCTTGAAAACTGATTTTAAAGGCTTATCTCTATCATTGGTCTGGGTTAAAGATTCTAACTTGGAGGGTCGTTCCTTATATTCTATCCCGATGGTAAATAAGTTTCCTGATGTTTTCCCTAATGATCTTCCTGGTGTCCCTCCCAATAGGGAGATTGATTTTAGTATTGACCTCATTATGGACACTCGTCCTATCTCTATTCTCCATATAGAATGGCTCCAACAGAGTTGAATGAACTTACGAGATAGTTGAAGGATCTCAAAGACAAGGATTTCATCCTTCCTAGCATGTCCCTATGGGGTGAACCTATCTTGTTCATGATTAAAAAAGATGGTTCCCTAGGTATATACATTGATTACCGATAGTTGAACAAGGTGACGATAAAGAACAAGTACCCTCTTCCAAGGATAGATAATCTATTTGATCAGCTTTAGGGAGCTATGTTTTTCTACAATATTGATCTTCTGTTGGATTATCATTAGTTAAAGATTAGGGAGGTGGATATCCTTAAGATTGCTTTCCACACCCGGTATGGGCATTTTGAGTTCTTGGTCATGGATTTTGGATTAACCAATGCCCCAACGATATTCATAAACTTGATGAATAGGGTCTTCTATCAGCTTTCTAGATTTATTCATAATTGTCTTCATTGATGACATTTTAGTGTACTCTAAGAGCGAGGTGGATCATGCCGATCGCCTCTGAATTGTGTTGCAAACCTCGAAAGATCTGTAGTTGTATGCTAAATTCTTGAAATATGAATTATGCTTGAATGTTCTTACATTTTTGGGCATGTAGTTTCTAGTGAGGGGATCATAGTAGATCCTCAAAAGGTTGTAGTAGTTAAAAAGTGGCCTAGACTTACGAATCCAATCGATATTCGAAGTTTCTTGGGTTTAGCTGATTACTATAGAAGGTTTGTGTAAAGTTTTTTTCTATTGATGCCCCATTGACCAAGTTGACTCAAAAAAAGGTAAAGTTCTTGTAGTTTGATGCTTGCGAGGGTAGTTTTGAGAATCTAAAAGATAAGTTGACTTCAACTTCTGTCTTTATTCTACCTATAGGCACTGAGGGTTTTGTTTTCTATTATGATGCATCTTGGGTTGGTTTGGGCTATGTGTTGTGCAGAATGGTAAGGTGGTTACATATGCCTCTAGAAAGTTAAAGGTTTATGAGAAGAACTATCCAATTCATGACTTGGATTTGTTAGCCATGGTGTTCGCATTAAAAATTTGGCATCATTATATTTATGGGGTCCATGTTGATATCTTTTCTGATCCTAAGAGCCTACAATACGTGTTCACACAAAAAAAGGTTAATCACTGGAAAAAGATGTGGCTTGAGCTACTGAAGGACTATGATATAATTCTTTAATACCATCCAAGTAAAGATAATATGGTTATGATTCTCTTAATAGGTTGTCAATGGGTATCTTGTTGCATGTGGATGAAGATAAATGGGAATTAGTGAAACATATTCACTATTTAGCTAACCTTGGAGTTCGTCTCCTTGACTCTGAGGATGGTGATATGTTTGTACAATAGGTGGCATAATTTATCTCTTATTTTTCAAATAAAGGAGAAGCAGGTGTTAGACCCTCTCTTGATGAGAAATAAGGATGATATAGGTAGGCAGAAGGTGATGGCCTTTGAGATTGGTGGTGATGATATCTTAAGATACCAAGGGAGGTTATGTGTTCTCGACATTGATGGGTTGAGAGATAAGATTTTAGCCGAGGCCCATAAATTGCGGTATATGATTTATTCTAGTTCAGCAAAGATGTATTATGATCTTAAGGATTTATATTGATTGAATAAAATAAAGCAGGATATAGCAAACTTTGTGCCTAACTGTATGGTGTGTTAGAAAGTAAAGGAAAAGCACACGAGGCCCAGTGGGATAATTTAAAAAATTGATCTTTTGGTGTGAAAATGGGAGATAATTAATATGGACTTCGTTATTAGCCTCCCGCAGTTGTAGAATTAGTGTTACTTCATTTGGGTCATCATGGATAGGCCGACTAAGTCTGCTCACTTCTTGCCATTAAGGACTAATTATTCTATCGAGAACTATGCAAAGTTTTCCTTCAGGAGGTCGTGAAGTTGCATGGTGTACATGTCTTGATTATCTTAGATTGTGGTATTCAGTTCTCATTGTATTTTTGGTGCTCTTTTCAATGTGGTTTAGCGAGTAAAGTGGTGCTAGATGGATGGGCAAGTGGAAAGAACCAATTAGACTTTGGACGATATGTTGCAAGCTTGTGTAATTGACTTTAGTGGTAGTTGGTTCGACCACTTGCCTCTCATTTAATTTCTATAACAATAGTGACCATTCTAGCATTGGTATGGCTTTATTTGAGGTATTGTATGGTAGGAGGTACAGATCTCCTATTGGGTGTTTTGAGGTTGGTGAGGCAGAGATGTTTTGATCAGATTTTTTTCACTAAGCTATGGAAAAGGTAAAGGTGGTTCAGGATAGAATTAAGGCTGCCTAGAGTTGCCAAAAGTCCTATTCAGACATAAGGCAGAGAGAGTTGGAGTTTAAGGTTGGAGATTGGGTGTTCTTAAAGGTGTTACCCATGAAGGAAGTAATATGATTTAGGAAGAAGGGGAAGCTCAGTCCCTGATATGTTTGCCCGTACTTGATTTTGAGAAGGATTAGTAATGTTTCATATGATTTGGATTTGCCCTCTATCATGAGTTCTATTCACCCGGTGTTCTATGTGTCCATGTTGCGAAAGTGCATGGGTAATCCTTCATTGGTTGTTCCCTTGGAGAACATTGGTATTTCAGATTATTTAACCTCTGAAGAGGTACCAGTGATGATCTTTGATTGGAAAGTTCATCGGTTGCAGATGAAGGATGTGGCTTTGATAAAGGTTCTATGGCGGGAGCAAAAGTCTATGGAAGCTACTTGGGAAATCGAGGAGGACATGAAGTCCAACTATCTATTCCTATTCCCTATTCCAAATATTCATGCTTGGGGTATGTGTATTCTTAATATCCTAGTTTTCTAACTTTGTTAAAGGAAAAATTTGTGAATTCCTTGATTTCTTTATTTTCTGACTTTGTTAAAGGGAAGTGTGGTTGTGTATCTATAAAGAAATCGTTCTAATACATTCTTGACCCATCATTCAAGGACGAATGATCCTAAGGGGGGAGATTGAAATACCTCAGACTTTGGCCCTTGAAAATTTCCTGAGCTTTGATCTCATTTCCTTGGTTATGACTTTACCTCATAAGTCATAGGGTGTCTTGAGGGGTCGTGTAACCCAGTCAAAAGGTTTCTAGTGAATGTTGTTGAGTTTTTATCTTGGGTATGACTTAGGGGACATAATCTATAAAGACTCCTGACGAGTCGTTAGGACGAGTCATAACTAAATCATGTAAGTTGGTGGCTTGATTTTGCTCTAAGTATGAGTGGCTCACTATGAGACACAAGGAATTGTTATGAGTCATAACAATCAAACTGTAGGATGCCTAGTGCTTACCCTATTTGGTTATTCTCTAGTTATAAATAGGACCCTACGAGCCTTAGGGTCAGGTTACGAGTTGGTTGGTTGATACATAAGGATAACAGTGTTATGGTCCTAGAGACTGTCCTAGTTATGACTCATGGTGAAGAGTCGTAAGCTGATGTTACAAGTAGATGAATAATTCATAACCAAGGACGATACTTTACCAGCTTTTAAGTTGGGGTCACTTTAATCATTTCCCACTTAAAACCCTTTAAAACCCACGTCCATAAAATACTTTAGGGGTATTCATTCAACACTTTAATGGATTAAACACTCTCCTTACTCTTTTTAAATCCTCTCAAGCAAGTCAAGCTAGGGATTCACCAATTTGATCATCTAAAGACTCAAGGATTGATTTCTTTCCAAAGATTTTCATAATTCAGGCATGTGACTCTTCTCTCACTGTTAATTTTGTAAAAACATGTGATTTAAAGTATTTTTCATGAGTCATTGACATGGGTTTTGAAACACGGGTTGAGCGTTTTTAATGCTTATTATTAAACAAGGTTATCCCATGATTTAATTATGATTATCTTTGTTTTAATTGTGGTTTTGCAAATGTAGGTGCGTGGGGAATGATGATTTAATAGAGGGGTGGTTAATTCCCAATTTGATGATTTTGCCTAGGCTTTGGCTTTAATAATGGTATGCCCTAAACCTGTTTGTGAAATTGTTAATGAGAATGACCTTGTCACAAGTTTGAATTTTGTGTTGAACTAATGCATGGGCATAAAACGGTTAATGAATGATGAATGGATTTATAAAGGCCATGATGGCCACAAATTGATTTGAATTGTAACCTTGGGGTTTGATTGGCTAAATGGTTTCGAGTCCTAAATGTTGCATTAATTTTATGTCTATGTTTGGACAATGGGTTCGATTCCCAATTGATGAAATTATTGTTATGGCATATTATACGTTTGCAATGGGGTTGGTATGACGATACCAATGGGGTTCCTATATGTATAATGGGTTAATAAGTGGTGATGCATATCAAATGTTTTACATTGGACTTAAAAGCGGAATGAGTAGCTGGGCCGTGAAAGTGGAGGTCCCGAAGGACTAATACTAAAAATAGCACTAGCCAGTGAGGGTGTCTAAATGATCGAGAGGTTCGAGTCTCCCATATTAAATATATGAATGGGAGATTTGAGTCCCTCATCTTTTATACCTTGGTGCCTAAGTTACCTTGATTATGCTAGGTGTTTCGAGTCCCTCATAAAGGCATATACAGATATGGATATTCTCTGGTTCATGCGGCTACACGCACTGGGTCCCTTCCAGCAAGGAAAGAGCTGGGCCCATATAGTTTGTGGATGCCTTGCTATAAGAAGGTTATGCTACATAACACAGGTTAAGGTCTTTGAAGTTCATGCTAAGCCTTGGTCCCTACATCAGCATTTGATATTATATGTATATATGTATTTGTACTTTTTATGATATTGTGTATTGACTGTTGTATTGATTTTAAACTATTATCTTGTATTATTTTGTTCCTCCATCATTGAGTTACATACTAGCGCTCTTATTGCTAACCATCGTTGGATGCTGTATCCCCATGTGATGCTAGAACCAACCATACTTCCATATTTCCTGCTCAGTAACTTGGATTCTAGATCAGCTAGTGAGTCAAATTGAAGTGGTGAGCTTTCATCACTCAGAAGGCCCCATTTCATGTTGTCATTTCCTTTTTATGAGTTGACGATTTCTTTAGATATTGGTTTTTGCTATTGTCGGGGACAGTCCTAACATTTTATTGACTTTTGGTTTGTAAAGCCTTTTTCGAATTACTATGGACTTGGGTGGTTTAGTGTAAGACCCCGTAAAGTTCCCTCATAGTTTGAGCCTTAGAGCGTGTCGAATGAAGCATAATTCTGACCCTAAAAGATGTAGGAGTGACTCCTAAGTGAGTATCGTGTTAACCATATAGAGTTTCCCTAATTTTGATTTTTTATTACGTGAAAAATTTGATAAGCTTTTCGTTGATATAAGATTCGCGCAAATCCGATACCTGGGTAAGAAGTTATGGCTAATTTAAGACCTATCATAAAAATGTGTCATTTTAGTGCTTGGCGCATCGCGGAGAGGGTCGATTTGACAATTGTTAAATTCCAATGGAACTCCATGATATTGGCACGTAGTGCTGAGGTTCCAGGTCCCAACCAGTGGGAAAATGTGATGGCTCCGTGTCGCGGTGACTTCCATATTGCCAATTGTCAATTTCCAGTGAGCCACCGCGATAAGTGGCACGTCGCGGTGACCCCTTAAATCGGGTTCCCAATTTAATTTTTCCAGCTTAGTACAGAAGTTAAAAGGGGCATTTTGGACTTTATTCAAGCCTCTTAAACCGTGGAAATACTAAATCAAAGTCATTTTCAAGCATCCTATGAAGTTTTTCTCAAGTTTTCTCTCAACAAAAACCCTAATTATCAAAAACCTCTTCCAAGAATCTCAACAATCTACCATGGATTTTCTAAATTGAGTCAAGATTCAAGGTTCCCAAGACAAGGACCTCAAAAACCCTCATTCAAGAGTACGAATAGATTTCCAAAAACAAGAGTTCATCCAAAGCTTCCAATTAAAGGTATGTGGGGTTTTGAACAAGTGTAACCCTTTCACCCTTGTGCCCAAAAGGCTTATTTACATCATGAATTTCCTGAAATCTATGAGGTTTTTACATGAATTTGAATTGGGGGTTTTCACCCATTATTAATGAATGCATTACCTTGATATTTCTCATGAATTAAGAGTCAACTGGCATGATTTTTGCATGTTTTATTGAGAATTTACAGCTGGGTATAAACCCCATGATTTTACTCCTTGAGAAGCTAATATTAGCAACGTTGAGATATTGAAGCATATGACTATATTGAGATTTTGAGATAAATTGCTGAAATTCCCAGATTTCCACATGATTTATGAATCTATATGCTATATATTTAGCTTTTGATGAGCTTTAACTTGAGATTGAACTATCGGTTACTAAGCTCTATTTGAGACATGATATTATGAACTCTTGTGCTATAAGCACCCATGATTTGAGTATTTTGAGATGATTGAGAAATGAATTGACCTAATGGTCCAAAGGCTTTGAAATCCACTTCATCATATGAGATTATCGATTTGATTATTGGGTTCGTGGTGAACAATGAGATTATTCTAAAAGTGGGTTTTTATGATATGAGCACAGATAATCTAAAATGAGTAGTACTTAGCACCGAGCAAGTAAGTCACTATGGTTTCTTACCCCAAAACTATGTGCCCCATAGGTTGGGCCTGAGACAGAGTTTATGATAATTATGATTGGGCCCGAGGCTAAGTTTCGTTTAGTGATACTAGACCTGGTTATACTCTCTGGCAAGAGTATGATGCTTCTCCCCAACATGGGGTCTCCTCCTTAGGAGGATAGAATGTTGGACTCCATGTAGCTCGCATGGTTTATGTCGGTTACGAGAATCTCCCTTGCCCTTTTAAACTTCGAAATTTGATACTTATTTTCCCTTCCTATGAGTTATTTTTCTAAATGGTGGAATTGGAAAGTTGTTCCCTAATTAAAGTGCTTCCTTGAGGTGGGTTATTTCCCTAAATGAAAGTATCTTCCCTTGATATAGTACTTTTCATAAAGCTTTGAGATAAGTTATTTCCTTGAGCTAGAATACTTTTCCATTTGAGATAGAATGATTTTCCTAAAGCTTGAAATGAGATATTTTCCTAAGGTGAATGAAATGCCTTCAAATATGTTTCCAAGTCATATGATTCTAAATTCCAAGTATAGAAGTTCTAAATAATTATGAAATGTTGAGCATATAAGAGGTTTTACTCTCTATGAGACATATGCATGAGTTGAAAGTATTGTTCAAAGTCCCTTAGCCTTTGGGTATTGAGAATAAGAGAAGATTTCTGATTTTTAAGGTTAAAGAGCGATGAGTCACGAGATTTGTGTTGCATGCCTCATTCTACATGATTTATGAGCTTTATATTTTATACTTGTTCAAGCTATGTGAGTTGTCTCATTTTTCATACATTATTTGATTAAAGAAGATCGGTACGATTTTTATACATACGCATTCACCCTCGCATACTCAGTACATTCCAAAGTACTGATTCACATATATATCTATGTGCTACATTATCTTATAATGTAGGTTCAGGTGCTCAGTCCTAGCCTCATCCGTAATTCTTCGAGTACCTTGCCTATGTTTTCTACAGTGGTGAGTCCTCATAGTTCGAGGATCGATCTTCAGATATTTTTTGTATTTGACAGTCTATGTTTTATCTTCAGTTCATTTTGAGTCTGTTAGGGACCTATCCCAACGGCTCTCTAGTTCTCGATTCATAGAGGTTTTCTCAGACTAGTATCATACTTGTGATGTGTCGAGGGTTCGGTATTGTGGTTTTGTTGAGGTTTCTCTGTACTTTGGTCATATAGACTGAGTATCTTTCCCATATTTCCTTTCAAGTATAAGACTATGCGAGTATTGAGTCTATTTCATCTTGAATTGAGTGTTATTGGTAGAAACTAGCTCTAAGGGTTAGCTTGGGGCTACTTGTTGCCTTAAGCATAATGTGACATCCCGGGAGATGATTTTTGGTCGTTACAAACTTGGTATCAGAGCCTATGTTTCTAAGGAGTCCTACGGAGTCTGACAAACCGCGTTGAGTAGAGTCTTAATCATCAGTGTATAGCACGCCATATCTATGAGCAAGAGGCTCTGAGATGTTTTAGGAAAAAGTTGTTTCTTCTTTCAGATTTTATGGTGCCTATAGTTGTCCCTCTTATCTAATGGTCCGTGCTCTTCTATTTTCAAAAAATGCCTCTTGGAAGAGCGAATGTCTGCGGGAACAATGATGAGCAACTCCCACCTGTTGATCCTTTAAATGAGATGGTGTCCCATGCTGAGTTTAGGTTGGCCTTTCGGGCATTATCCCAAGTGGTCACCGTAAATGTTTGGGCCAATAACCAAGCCTCAGTTGCAAATCAACAGGGAGGTGATGCAGCCGCGGCTAGAATTCATGACTTTATACGGATAAACTCGCCTAAGTTCTATTGTTCAAAGATTTATGAGGACCCCCAGTTATACTTAGAGGAGGTGAGAAATATCATTGATGTGATGTATGTTTCAGAAGAAGAAAGTGTTGAGTTGGCATCCTATAGACTGAAGGACATTCCTTATGATTGGGTCATTTTATGGCGGAAGGGTAGAGGTGTGAATGTCGCTCCTATGACTTAGCAAATGTTTCAAGATGCATTCTTGGACCAATTCTTTCCGCTTGAGATGAGGGAGGAAAATATTAAGGAGTTCATGAACTTGAGGCAGGGCTCTATGACTATTAAGGAGTGCTGTTTGAAGTTCAATTAGTTGGCCAAGTACGCTCCTAATTTGATTTTCGACACTCGGGATAGTATGAGTAAATTTATGACCGGTGTTTCTGGGATGGTACTGTAGGAGTGTAGGGCTACGATATTGCATAAGGATATGGATCTGTCTAGGTTGATGATGCATACCCAACAAATAGAGATAGATAAGCTTATCGAAAGAGATAAAACGAAGGGTAGCAAGAGGGCTAGATCTGAGCAACATGAGTTTACCTAGCCTAGGTTCCATGGAGAGAACCGCCCCTAGTTTCAGAGATGACCATTTATTCTAGTGCCTTCATCAGCTAGTGCTCCCAAGCCTAGAGGTAGGTCGGAGCAAGGGAGCAGGTCTTTCATGTCTGTGTCGCAGAACAGTGTTGGTAACCGGCTCTGTTATCCTCCTTATGCTAAATGTGCTAGGAATCATCTTGGGGAGTGTGTCGGGGAAGTGAAGGGTTGTTTTGGTTGTGGCAAGTAGGGCCACAGACTTAGAGATTGTCCCCATGCTAGACAGAGGAACAGGGATGCCCGACCTCAGGCATAGGCTGCTAGTGCACCAACTTCGGTACTCCATCCCGCCCCTGCTCAGGGCACTTCTTCTAGCACCGCTGACGGTCAGCACCAAAATAGGTTCTATGCATTTCCACCCTGTCAGGAGCATGAGGACTCTCCTAATGTTGTTAATGGTATGCTCCGTGTCTTTTGTCTTGATGTTTATGTGTTATTGGACCCTGGGTCAAATCTCACTTATGTGACCCCACTTGTAGCTGTGAATTTCAAAATGAGTCCCAAAAAAATTCTCGAGCCTTTTGTAGTTTCTACTCCAATCAGAGAGTTAGTTGTTGCTAAATAAGTGTATAGAGGTTTCCCTATTACTGTGCTTCATAGAGTCGTACCTGCTGATTTAATAGAGTTAGACATGGTAGATTTTGACCTTATTTTGGGTATGGATTGGCTTCATTCTTGCTACGCATCTATAGATTGTCATACCCATTTGGTCAAGTTCCATTTTCCTAATGAACTAGTGATTGAGTGGTCCGAGAGTTTGGTATCTCCCAAGAGTCATTTTATCTCCTATATCAAAGCCAACAAAATAATATCCAAAGGTTGCATTTACCACCTAGTTAGAGTCAAAGACACTCAGTTCGAGGCTCCAACTATTTAGTCAGTCGATATTGTTAATGAGTTTCTAGATGTTTTTCCGAAAGATCTCCCAAGGGTACCTCCCAATAGAGAGATAGAGTTTAGAATTGACCTTTTTCCCGACACTTGACCTATTTCTATTTTTCCATTCCATATGGCACCCGCAGAGCTTAAGGAGTTGAAGGAGCAACTCAAAGATCTCTTAGATAAAGGTTTTATTAGGCCCAGTAATTCTCCTTGGAGAGCACCTATGTTGTTTGTGTGGAAGAAGGACAGATCTTTGTGTATGTACATTGATTACCTTCAACTGAACAAGGTCGCAGTCAAAAATAAGTACCCTCTTCCAAGAATTGATGACCTGTTCGATCAGTTTCAAGGTGCAAGTTATTTCTCTAAGATAGACCTTAGATCCGGCTATCATCAACTTAAATGTGATATTCCAAAAACGGCCTTTCAAACTCGCTATGGTCACTTTGATTTTCTAGTCATGTCTTTCAGGCTAACCAATGCCCCAACAAGTTTCATGGACCTTATGAATTGAGTGTTCAAGAAATACCTTGATATGTTTGTCATTATATTCATAGATGATATCCTTGTGTACTCCCGTGATGAGAATGACCATGCAAATCATCTTAGAATTGTCTTTCAAACTCTTAAAGATCACCAGTTGTTCACCAAATTTAGTAAGTATGAATTCTTGCTAAGTTCTGTAGCCTTTCTGGGTTATGTTGTTTCGGCCTAAGGTATTAGAGTCAATCCCCTAAAGACAGAAGCTGTGAGAAATTGGCCTAGACTTATCTCTCCGTCCGACATTAGGAGTTTCTTGGGTCTATTGAGCTATTACCATCATTTTGTTGAGCGTTTCTTTTCTATTGCGTCTCCTATGACCCGGTTCACCAAAAATAAATTTAAATTCTAGTGGTCTGATTCCTGTGAGAAATGTTTTTAGGAGTTGAAGACTCAACTCACTTCAGCCCCTGTATTGACTTTGTCTGATGGTACTGATGGTTTTGTGGTGTATTGTGATGCCTTTAGAGTTGGTTTTTGTTGTGTGTCAATGCAGAGAGGTAAGGTTATAGCCTATGCCTCTAGACAGTTGAAGCCGCAAGAAAAGAACTACCCAATCCATGATCTTAAGTTAGCTGCTGTGGTCTTTGCTTTGAAAATTTGGAGACACTATCTTTATGGTGTCCATGTTGATGTGTTCACTGGTCATAAGAGCCTGCTGTATATGTTCACCCAGAAGGAGTTGAATCTTAGGCAGAGGAGGTAGTTGGAGTTGTTGAAAGATTATGATATAAATGTGTTGTATCACCCGGGCCAGGCCAATTTAGTGGCTGACGCCCTTAGCAGATTATCTATGGGTAGTGTTGCGTATATAGATGAGGGTAAAAGAGAGTTAGTTCATGATGTGCACTTTCTAGCTAGGTTGGGTGTTAGATTGCTTGATTCAGCAGAGGGGAGTACGTTGGTGCAGAGTAGTTTTGAATCCTCTTTAGTTTTGGAAGTAAAGGAGAAGCAAGATAGAGACCCTAGTTTGGTCAAATTAAAGGAGTCAGTTAAGAACCAAAAGGTAGAGGTTTTCTCCTAAGGGGGAGATAGTGTGTTGAGACTGCATGGTAGGTTGTATGTCCCATATGTTGATGAATTGAGGCAGAGGATTATGGATAAAGCGCATTGCCCACGTTATTCCATTCATCCCGGCACTACCAAGATGTACCGCAATTTGTGGGAATTCTATTGGTGGAATGGTATGAAGAAGGATATAGCCAAGTTTGTAGCGAGGTGTATAACGTGTCAACAGGTTATGGTAGAGAACCAAAGGCTGGGTGGTGTGATTCAAGAGTTTGGTATACCCACTTGGAAGTGGGAGATTGTGAATATGGACTTTGTGACCGGGTTTCCTCTTTCGCGCCATCATTATGATTCTATTTGGGTTGTTGTGGATAGACTGACTAAGTCCGTACACTTCTTGACCATGCATACATCTTATAAGACTGAGGATTATGCCAGCTTATATATCCGGGAGTTGGTCAGGCTGCATGGAGTTCCCTTGTCTTGCATTTTGTATAGGGGTACTCAATTTACTTCCCAGTTTTGGAGGGCGTTTGAGCAGGGTCTTGGTACCCAAGTTCTTTTGAGTTTTGTGTTTCACCTGAAAATAGATGGTCAGGCTAAGAGGACCATTCAGACCCTGGAGGATATGTTAAGAGCGTGTGCCCTCGATTTCAAAGGTAGTTGGATGAGCATTTGCCATTGATTTAGTTTTCCAATAATAATAGTTTCCATGCTAGTATTGAGATGGCACCATTCGAGGCCTTGCATGGTACGAGGTGTAGATCACCCATAGGTTGGTTTGAAGTGGGTGAAGTTACCGCAATTGGGCTCGATGCAGTATTTGATGCTATGGAGAAAGTTAAGTTGATTAGAGAGAGGTTGAAGACGGCTCAAAGTCATCAAAAGTCTTATACCGATGTGAGAGGGAGAGATCTTTAATTTAAGGTGGGTGATTTGGTATACTTGAAGATTTCACCCATGAAAGGGGTAAAAAGGTTTGGTAAGAAGGGGAAGCTGAGTCCTCGTTATGTTGGCCCGTATAGAGCCTTGAGCTGTGTTGGTAAAGTGGCTTATGAGGTTGAGTTGCCCTCAGAATTACCCGTCGTTCATCCTATCTTTCATGTCTCCATGCTCAAGAAGCATATTGGTGATTCTATTTTGGTTGATCCTTCAGAGAGTGCTGAGATTCAGGATAGTCTTTCCTTCGATAAAATTCCTGTTAAGATCCTAGACTTTCAAGTCCGTAGGCTGAGGGGCAAAGAGGTTCCCTTGGTCAAGGTTTTATGGCAGAACCAATCTGTTGAGGGTGCTACTTGGGAGGCAGAAGTAGACATGCGAGCCAAGTATCCGCACCTCTTTTCCGCGGGTTCAGACCAAGCCGACGGTACTATTCTTTCTTAATTCCGCCCTTCTAGTCTAAAGTTCAGCTATGCATCTATCCTTGTATGAGTTCTTGCATTGTTTGGAGTATTCATGAGTTTAGAAAGGTCTTAAGCCGTTTAGAAATTGTTTCAGCTATGTGTGCTCTATTTTTCCTATGTCCTTCATCTTACTAGCGATAGTTGAGGATGAATGTTTCAAAGGGGGAGATATTGTAACACCCCGCAAAGTTTCCTCATAGTTTAAGCCTTAGAGCGTGTCGAATGAAGCGTAATTACGGCCCTAAAAGATGTAGGAGTGACTCCTAAGTGAGTATCATGTTAACCATATAGAAGTTATGGCTAATTTAAGACCTAGTCGTAAAACTGTGTCATTTTAGTGCTTGGCGCGTCGCGGAGAGGGTCGATTTGACAATTCTCAAATTTTAGTGGAACTCTATGATATTGGCGCGTTGTGCTGAGTTTCCAGGTCCTAACCAGTGGGAAAATGTGATGGCTCTGCGTCGCGATGACTCTCATATTTCCAATTGTCAATTTCCAGTGAGCCACCACGATAAGTGGTGCGTCGTGGTGACCCCTAAAACGCGTTCCCAGTTCAATTTTTCCAGCTTAGTACAGATGTTAAAAGGGGCATTTTGGACTTTTTCCAAGCCTCTTAAACTATGCAAACACTAAATCAAAGTCATTTGCAAGCATCTTATGAAGTTTTTCTCAAGTTTTCTCTCAACAAAAACCCTAAGTATCAAAAACCTCTTCCAAGAATCTCAAGAATCAACCATGTATTCTCCAAATTGAGTCAAGATTCAAGCTTACCAAGTCAAGGGCCTCAAGAACCCTCATTCAAGAGTACCAATATATTTCCAAAAGTGAGAGTTCATCTAAATCTTCTAGTTCAAGTTATGTGAGGTTTTAATCAAAGGTAACCCTTTCACCCTTGTGCCCAAAAGGCTTATTTACATCATGAATTTCCTGAAATTTATGAGGTTTTACATGAATTTGAATTGGGGGTTTTCACCCATCATTATTGAATGCATTACCTTGATATTTCCTATGAATTAAGAGTCAAATGGCATGATTTTTGCATATTTTATTTAGAATTTACAACTGGGTATAAAACCCATGATTTTACTCCTTGAGAAACTAATATTTGCAATGTTGAGATATTGAAGCATATGACTATATTGAGATTTTGAGATAAATTGCTGAAATTCCCAGATTTCCACATGATTTATGAATCTTTATGCTATATATTATGCTTTTGATGAGCTTTAACTTGAGATTGAACTATGGGTTAGTAAACCCTATTTGAGACTTATGAAATTATGAACTCTTGTGCTATAAGCACCCATGATTTGAGTATTTTGAGATGATTGAGAAATGAATTGACCTAATGGTCCAAAAGCTTTGAAATCCACTTCATCATATGAGATTATCGATTTGATTATTGGGTTCATGGTGAACCATGAGATTATTCTAAAAGTGAATTTTTATGAGATGAGCACAGATAATCTAAAGGGATTAGTACTTAGCACCGAGCGGGTAAGTCACTACGGTTTCTTACCCCAAAAATATGTTCCACTATAGGTTGGGCCTGAGGTCGAGTTTATGATGATTATGATTGGGCTCGAGGCCGAGTTTCGTTTAGTGATCACTAGACCTAGGTTATCCTCCCTGGCAAGAGTATGACTCTCCTCTCCAATGTGGGGTCTCCTCCTTAGGAGGATAGAATGTTGGACTCCATGTAGCTCGCATGGTTTTTGTCGGTTACAAGAATCTCCCTTGCCCTTTTAAACTTCGAAATTTGATACTTATTTTCCCTTCCTATGAGTTATTTTTCTAAATGGTGGAATTGGAAAGTTGTTCCCTAATTAAAGTGCTTCCTTGAGGTGGGTTATTTCCCTTAATGAAAGTATCTTCCCTTGATATAGTACTTTTCATAAAGCTTTGAGATAAGTTATTTCCTTGAGCTAGAATACTTTTCCATTTGAGATAGAATGATTTTCCTAAAGCTTGAAATGAGATATTTTCCTAAGGTGAATGAAATGCCTTCAAATATGTTTTCAAGTCATATGATTCCGAATTCCAAGTATATGAGTTCTAAATAATTATGAAATGTTGAGCATTGAAGAGGTTTTACTCTCCATGAGACATGCATGAGTTGAAAGTATTTTTTAAAGTCCCTCAGCCTTTGGGTTTTGAGAATAAGAGAAGATTTCTGATTTTTAAGGTTAAAAAGCGATGACTTACGAAATTTGTGTTGCATGCCTCATTCTACATGATTTATGAGCTTTATATTTTGCAATTGTTCAAGCCATGTTAGTCATCTCATTTTGCATACATGATTTGATTGAAGAAGATCGGAAATATTTTTATACATATGCATTCACCCCGCATACTCAGTACATTCCAAAGTACTAATTCACCTATATGTCTATGTGCTACATTGTCTTATAATGTAGGTTCAGGTGCTCAGTCCTAGCCTCATCTGTGATTCTTCAAGTACCTTGCCTACATTTTCTACAGTGGTGAGTCCTCATGGTTCGAGAACCGATCTTCAGATATTTTTTGTATTTGAGAGACTATGTTTTATCTTCAGTTCATTTCGAGTCAGTTGGGGACCTGTCCCAATGGCTCTCTGGGTTTTGATTCGTAGAGGTTTTGTCAGACTAGTATCATACTTGTGATATGTCGAGGGTTTGGTATTGTGGTTTTGTTGAGGTTTCTCTGTATTGTGGTCATATGAACCGAGTATCTTTCTCGTATTTCCTTTCATGTGATATAACTATGCGAGTGTTGAGTCTATTTCATCTTGAATTGAGTGTTATTGGTAGAAACCAACTCTAAGGGTTAGCTTGGGGCTACTTGTATCCCTTAAGCAGCGTGTGATGTCCCGGGAGACGATTTTGGGTTGTTACATTTGGTCAATTGGTTGGTGATGGACGATTTTTCGATTACTGGTGGTTGTTATAGACATATCATGAATTATCATAAGCTTTATTATACGCTATTTTGTTATATGTTCCGAATTCATCCGACACGGCATATAAGGTAGTTGGTGGTTTGGACAATTAGGGGTGGTTTCCAGTCCTCGACGGACTTGAGATACCTATCACAGCTAGGCTTGGTTCGAGTCGTGATAGGAAAGAAGAATGCAGAATAGATGAAATAATAGACTAACATACATAAATAATCCCAAAACCTACTGGAATCAGGATAAGAGCTTTTAACATAAGAAGGATACAAATGAGGTACTAAATAAATATACAGATACAACCATCTCTGAATACAACATAGAGACTAGTCTAATACATAAGAGGGAGGGAAGTAATACTCTAACGTCAGAAGCTCACTCTATGTCTTCGAACCATGGCTTCTCTACATGATGCACACCACATCGATGATAACTCGTACTATGATTTATAGGCTGCAGAAGTATAGTATGAGTACTAAACACATGGTACTCAGTAGGCAACTACCGACTGAGCTCCAAAGATAATGCAAATATATAAATAGAATGGAAACTACACCCAAAAGTCCAGAAACTACATAAGAAAGCCAATGAGATAATAAGGATAACAATCCTATTCATAACCAAGAAACTAGCATCATACGTCTAAGGAAGTATTAAGGATGAACTATCCTATTCTAGCTATACTCAGGAATCTCAACACTATACCATATATCACTGGACAGTATACAAAATAAGGGCGAAAAGAAGATATATATATATATATATATATATATATATATGAGTATACAAGGCCAAGGAATGAATATACAATCTGAATAAATGAAAGGAAAAGGATATATATATATATATATGAACAAGGTCAACTCGAGGTACGAACTAAATTATTAGCTAGCATTTTTAAGGCCTCATAGCAAAAACTAGAGCTAGTATACATCAGGGTTTCTAATCCATACATCTAATCATGTATAGTAATATAATCATAAGATAGAAGAGCTAGACTCATCCCTCAAATCTCGATACCGAATCATTAACCAATTTTTCATAAACTATCCAAAACAATGATCATAATAATAATAATATCAATAGAAACAATAATGCGAATAATCAACTAGTATAGACAAACAATACCTAACCAAGCCTTTAATGAACCTCCACCACCCAGGCTCAAAAGGTTCAATCAACATAGAAAGTACAACAAGTCATACTCTTCGCCCATACCTATGCAACCCCATAAGGCTGATAGATATAGGCGCATACTGGTGATAGGCAATGCGCATGCAAGGATGAACGCACCAGAATCCACAATACCATAGCCGATTCAAGTATTATAGTGTATATTCAGACTCGAACCGATAAGTATAATCACTATCATAATCATCATCATCACAACCATCATTAGCATAATCATCCTCTAGAATCTAATCGGGTATATAAGAATATCATCATAATCATCTTTCGGAATCAATCCAGGTATATAAGCATATCATTATAATCATCCTCCGTCTTTGCCGGGTATATAATTATAACATCATAATCGTGCTTCGACCTTTCTAGGTATATAATCATATCATCAATACAAATGTATGAAATCAATACTATAATCTATCATTGCGTTTTACCCAAAATTCATATCATCAACACATCCTCCTCCTCTGTCCTATACTGAAAAGATGTGTATATAGATATATAATAGGTGCATCAACTTAAGTCGTGGCTAAAAAGAGTATAAATCCATAAATCCATTTCCTGGGATAAACTTTAAATTATTATAAAAGTGTAGAAAAGGTCGAAATCTCTCACGACCAGAGTAATTTGTAGTATCAAATCATAGTTCAAAATCTATTTCGATCAAATCTTTAAAACAACATTTTCAATCTCTTTACAGATAGGTTATTCATTAAGATAGGCAATCATTGTCATAATCATGGCCTTAGGACCATATACATACCTGGAACCCATATCAATAATCATATCCACAAGACATATCATATCTATAAGCCACATCATATCTATAGGACATAAATTATCTCTATCAGGCATCTGACATCTATGAGGCATAATATATCCATAAGATATCTCACATCTAGGAGGAGTAATATATCACTAGTTCATAAATCATAACTATGAGCATATCACATTTATAAGGCATCTCATAGCTATAGGCCATAAATCATAATTCAGGAAAATTATCACCATTTACCAAGTCATGAAGTAACCTTATACTAAAGGCTTAATAGTCTCAATTGTGTATAACATGCACAAATAAGTCCACATAGGCTAACACAAGTCCTGGCCTAAGGTGGACCGAAGGAACCCACTTCTAATCCTTGAGTTCCATGTTAAAGAAATTTCTACCCTAAGGTGTCTAAATTGATTTCTAAATGGTACATAAGCTATAAGGATCCCTAAGATAGGAATTCCACCAAGAACATGAGCAATTTAGTCAAATCCACCTAAATTGAGGTTTCAAGATCACTAAAATAACCCAAATGAGGTTAATCATACTAACCACACTTCCAATACTTAAACCACATCCCAAAACTAGCATCATATCATATCCATTGTATAAATTAGTTCATTCTATGAAGAAGACAATAGGATCCTAAAGGTATAATAAGCATTTCACCTTACGGGTCAAAACCCTCATCTAATACCCAAGCTTTCATTAATCAAGAATAAGTCTCAGTGTTCTACCCATAATCAACATTAACATTCATATTCACATGCTATATATAACACACATTGTCTTTTGAAAAAGAGTATAAAAAAGCCTACCTCGAAGCCGAATTACAAATCCTTAAATTATCCATAAAATGTCCGTCTTTACTCCACAATCTTGAAATACTAGTACACTGTCAACATTATAATCTATGCATTATTAGGAGTATATCAGGACCCATATTTCCAAATAATAAATTAGGTCAAATTTTGGGTCAAGAATGGGCCTGCTAATGGAATTCAAAATTGAACCCATCACGAGGTCCCTCAAATGATAAGGATGTTGTGTTCAAAAGTTGAGAACAAATGGAGTACAAATCGAGTATCAAATCGACCGTACTAATTTCTAAGAATTTATCAAGAAATCAAAGGAATCTTACCATGAATTCAAAGGAAAATCATGGAATAATTATTGCCCAAGCTCCCCAAGTCATCCACAAGCTTCACTAGCACTTAATCTCACTCTTTAGGGTTTTTTCTCTCAATAAATGGGTGAGAAACAGGCATAACTAAGTTAAAAATAAGGTATTTATACCCATACCAAGTACTCATATCCAGCTATCGCGGCCTGAGATTTGAGATTGCAACATTTAATGGTTGCATAGGTGAGTTGCAATTGTAACTTATGCCCTGTGATTGCACTACTTGATGACTGTATAAGGTATTCCGATCACAACACCTCTTCCCATGTTCGCAA
The DNA here is from genome assembly GCF_002878395.1 of Capsicum annuum. Classification (NCBI taxonomy): domain Eukaryota; kingdom Viridiplantae; phylum Streptophyta; class Magnoliopsida; order Solanales; family Solanaceae; genus Capsicum; species Capsicum annuum. The sequence continues at coordinate 169,262,218 of NC_061122.1, forward strand.
TAATTTTCCTGCAAAGGGTACCGCGATCACGACCCTTAACTTGCGATAGCAGTAACACCAGTTGATAGTTGAAACTTAGAAAATCTTCCAAGTCTTCGCCAAGCCTCTATATTCATCTAAAATCCTATATGCGCAAACGAACTATGTAACCAACTAAATTTGACATTCTGGACTCAATGGTGCACCCAAATTTTCTATCTGAGGTCGTTTCAACCAAATATGGGTCCCATATTCATATTTCAATTTCTTAACTTTTTGACCATCTCTAAATAGACCAGGTGCCTTAGGATACAAACCAAGAGTCTACCTAGCCTAACATTGATATTTCAAAGCTGGCGCAGTCAGAATTTGTGTTTGAGATCATCTATTAGGAGTTTTGGTTTGAGACCAAATACTAACCAGCAAAAGTTTTAAAATAAAGAAATGAGCCTAAAATCCAATGAATATTCCAATAATCAAACAATAATTTTGATAAGTCATAAATGACCTGTAATCAGTTTGGAAAGGCTCAAAATACTGGAAATGCATGCAAATCAAGGAAATGACATGAAGGGCCATTGCAAAGGCATTACTACTTTTTACAACAACGTTTTAGCGGACTATGGTACTTCATAGAGTGAGTTATACTTCTACAAATAACGTAATTATATGGGACAGAGACAATTTGATTGCCAACATAATTTCTGGTTATGACATAGACTTTGCGAGATTAATTTGGCTGGATATCCACATTAGGGTATTTAATGAGACCACCACCATACCCTTTGCTTGTTTGATTCAGTAATTATGCAATATGGCCGTAGTACCACCTATCCTTAGGGTAGATCAGCGGATCAAGATGACCTGCATAGAAGACATTATATTGATTAAGGATACAAAAAACCCAACTCTTGTGCAAAGAGTGCAGCCATCTCTCATTACTATTCCAGCCTATTTTAAGATGCCTTCTATTCTAGTCGAGCTGGTAGAAAGGTCAAATATTAGTATAGATATAGAGATGGGGGAACAAAGAGCTGAGCCCATGACTAATGCTGGTAAGGGGGCCACTAGTACATATACACTAGCCCTAACTGCTTCTTCAGAGCAAGTTGGGACATCTACTGTACCCCATCACCCCACAGTTACTAAATTGATTAGTGTGCCACACGAGTTTCTGTAATACATAATTAAGTAGCAGTATGGGGTGATTGACTGCCTCACTAATATGGAGACTCAATTAAATGTATTATTTACATAGATTTGGTCATAGGTCTGACTACACTAGAGACTGCAGATGTTTGGTTTGAGGTAAGGCTAAGGGCGGATATGGTAGAGTATACTAGGGATTAACATACCCGAATTGATAGCTTTGAAGGATGAATAATTGCAAGGTTTTTTTAGATCCAGACTCCTGATTCATCGATCCTCTACAAGGAGATGGCTACATTTTCTACTAAGATACGATTACTAATAGAGAGCCATGTTTTAGTTATTCTAGCCTTCATACAACCATTACCTCCATCTGCACCCCCGCCTATGTTATTTGACTTATTTGCAGATGATGATGTGGTCCTGGTTATTAGGACCAAGAGAGGTCATGATAAAGAGATAAATAACCCCATCATAGACTATCTGCAGGTCCTATAAAGGGCCACCTATGATTCTAGGGTGTCCTACTCTATTGATGAGTAGAGGCAAGCTGAGATATCAGTGGGCATGCCTTTAAGTCACACCCCACCATCCCCTCCTCTAATTGAGCCATGAGATGCCCTAGATGGGGGCGAGTTTGATTTAAATGCCTTAAGCATTCTAGGTAGATGTTCACCTCTTGTATTTATATTATAATTATACATAGGGGACAGTGCATAAACTTTAGTTGAGGGTGGGGGTATACCACAACCTAGGGTTTTTCTTTCCATGTTTCTTTTCCTGTCGATTTGTGATATCCTAGTAGAACTAGCATGTTTAGGTCATATTGCATTTTGTTTTATGTATTTGTGTTGTTTTGCATTTAATAAGGAGAAAAATTAGGAACCTAAGGGCAGTTGACATGTTTTGTGTATGATCCCCTCTTAAAATTGTATGAACTATATGATGTAAATATATGTGTGACCATTATGAATCTTGTTATAGCATTAGGATTAGGGATAAAATAATCATAGGTTAGTATTTACATAAACTGGATAGGTAGTAGCTGGTAATATAACCCTGTACCTTGTGTGTGAGAGATACTTACCCAATTACCTTTGTGCATTTAATCCAGAACTTGCTCGTTTAGTCTTGCATAGGTTGTAGGCTAGTTAGTTAGGACATGAACATTGATCATTTTTTATTTAGTCCACTCTAATCCTAAATAATTATCCAAATATTAATAAGTATCCCTTGATCCTTTATTTGATGCTAAATTGACCTATTTGTCTTATTTTTACCTTGTTGCCTTCCTAACTTGATTAAAATAAACCTATTTTAGCCCTTGTCCCTCCTAGACATTATGCACCTTAACTCAGGCAAATCGACTAAGTTGAGGGTGGATATCATAGGGGTGCTCTGTTATAACAGGGTATAAATAAGATAAAAAAAAGTAGGGTTGGGTGTGGTAAAAGAAAAAAGAAAGAAAAAAAAAATAGAGAGAATAAAGAAACCTCAACCAACCTAAATAAGCAATAAAAGAGAAAAAGCGAGAAATAAAAGAAAAACTAGTTGATAAGTGGAAAATAAATATAATTGTAGTGTCAAGGAGGGCCAATCACAAGATTCCCAAATGTACCATACCATCCCCCAAGCCTATGTTACAAGCCTAGTAAAGTCCTAGAGTGATCCTAGTCCAGCTGTCTAAAAAACTAAGGTAAATAAAATAAGGGAAAACCTATGGTATTCTATTCACAGTGATTGAAACTTCTTTTATGAGTGTGAGTGTCTTGATATCATCCATATATTGACATGCATGATCATACTGTGAGAATAGGACTTCTTTATTGTGAGGGTACAAGGTTGTATTATTAACTACTTATATGTTTGTGTAGTGTATACTGCATATTTTCTTGGTTATTTATTTCTAATGTAATTCCATAGCTTGATTCCTTAGTGCTAAATTATTGTGCTATATAGATCCACACAGTTGGTTTTGAAAAGTTGGAAATAGGAGGGGCTAAAAGTTATTGAGTTGACTGCCATAGGTGTCTTAGGTTTCTCTTAGTTAAGCATCGTGTAGTTTTGTTATGTGTCTATTTCCTGAGGACGTGCAAACATTCTATGTTCAGGGTGTTGATGTGCCATGGTTTTATGGCACTTTAGATGTTTAAAATATGCAAGTACTTAGGTCCTTTTTGTCAAATATGATGTGTTTTTGTACTTAGGTCTTTTTTGTCAGATATAACGTATTTTTGTGTTTGTGTTGTAGGAAACTAGGTTCTGGAGAAAGAGAGGAGAAAAAGAGTGAAGTGTTGCAGAGACATCCATTTACGGACCCACTTATAGGGCTTAAGTGGGACTTACGTCCTCTGTATGTGCCATCATAAATATTAGAGAACAAAGTTCTTAAGATGCCAAATTTTGTCTGCAAGTTACGAAAGTTATTTACAGGGTGTAAATGGCACTTAAGCCCCTCGTAAGTCCCCTTATAAGTGGAAGAGCTGCAGCCTAGAGATTTCTTCTGAGACTTATGACCCACCTAGGGTCTGTAGGTAGTACCTACGACCCGTAAGTAGTTGCTGACCCCGTTTTACTTTTCGATTTTAGTTAGGATTTTTAGGATTTTTAGGATTTTGATGTATACAATAAATATCCTTTGATGTTTTCATATTGGTTTACACTCTCTTTACATAAAGAACTATATTGATTTTATTTATATTCACAACTGTATATTGATTCTATGATTCGACTTTTGTTCTTGGAATCCATTATTCTAGGTTTTTACGGTTGGATATTAACTTGAGATTTTGGTTTTCATTCTTCAACTTAGTAATATTATTCATATGCTTTATTTTATGAATTTAATAGATGTTATTGCAAATATGAGCGGCTAAACCACCTAACTAAGGTTGTGGGAACCCTAATGGAATAACGAAGCAGAGAAAGTGCAAAGTCATTCTTGATTTGCATGTATTGCGATCTTCTTCGGTTTGATTATTTTATTAACTACTATAGACATTGATAACATGGATAAATTTGATACTTACTCTAAAAAAGAGGTAGAGATGAGAAAAAAAAATCACAACAGTAATTTGAAGTTATCAACCTTCATCTAATTAACTTGACACTCAAAAGGAGATAGTTAATCTATTATCTAGGACAAGGGTCAGTAAGGAGACACTCTAAAATTCAAAAGGTGATGCATAAAATCTACCAAAGGAGTTCACAAGATGGTTGGTGATACATATCTTGTCAGATTTTGGATGCAAAGCATTGAGATAGATCGAAGAAGCACGATAAGTCTATGAAGTTAGGAATTCAGGAAGGAACACAATCCTAGTATTCATCTCATATTAATTTCAACTTAAATTGATCAAGACATGTTACTACTATCACTGTGCTCACAAAATCCTCCCATTTACTTTTCTGTAGTTTTTCGGCTACTTTATCAAGTTCGTGATAAAGATTCGGCCTATTCCCTGTGGGTTCGACCTCAATCTTTGTTGGGTTATATATTTGACAACGACTGCATTATACTTTCTTGAAGGTGTAATCTTGGGTGACATTAACTATTTCACATTAAATTAGTCAATCGATCACTCTATTTAGGGTGAATACACTTAGTTGATCATTAATTATTATGTAATTCATTGAGATTGTAATTGAACTTATAAATTGAAAACTAATTATAGTTAAATCAATTTATTTATTACTAATCATGACTTAATATGAAATATATCACATCAAATTAGTAAATTGATTTCTCTATTTAGGGCGAATACACTTAGTTGGTCATTAATTATTATGTAATTCATTGAGATTGCAATTGAACTTATAATTAAAAGCTTATTATAGTTAAATTAATTGTTTTATTACTAACATGATTTTCCTTTTGGAACAGTGTAAAAAAGCTTATGCTATATGTCTCTCTGATCTTTTTCCTTTTGATTGTTATTCACTTTTGTAAAAGCTAATATAGTGTCGTTCTCTCGATAATCTTCTGCTCTCAAGGAAATCGACGGTACCATAGATTCTCTCTTGACTGATCGATTTCAAGAGTGAATATTTATGGACATTTTGAGTCACCTCCATCATAGTAGGAGGGGAGCATCATTTTTTGGCTGGACCAGCTATCAACGGCGACTGGGTGTGAAGTGAGTGTCCTTGACGCACCACCAGAACTGCTCACTTGTACATCACACGCTGGCGCGTGTAGTGACATACACCGGTGGAATCAGTTGTAGATTTTTTAGCATCAAACCTTTATTTTCAGCGTACCCCAAGTGTTTTTCCGGTGATTCCAACATTTTTTGGCAAAGAAGCGTCAGTTTTTAGAGAGACTGATTATTTCTTTCTTGCCTTGTTTTCTCTTCTTCCTAACCATTTGCAGGTACTACTAGTCCAAATTCAGGTGGCGAGATTAAAATTCCAACGATCCATACATTTTCTGGTAATAGTACGCTTTTCAACAAAAAATTACAAGGGAGTGATATCAGCAGTAGGGTAAAGATGGTGACAACAGATTTCAGCGACCAATTTCTGCATCAATTTTCTGAAATCCGATGAAACAATCAAGAAAACATCCCCACTCCATCTTCTTCAAGGACCAGGTGCACTCATTTTCCTCATTTGTATTTTTTTTTTCGTTACTTTATTTGGCCTGGTTTTTTTCTCCTCTTCTATCATAAGTTCTTGTTTGGTTTTCTAGATTAATTCGGTGGGTGTACTGTAGGTAGTGTATTCTTTGTCTCCTTTGCTTATTTTTTTCTATCATATCCTTTTTTTGAGTGGTGGCTGAGGCATTGATGATGATCTAGGGTTATGTCATAGAGTGGGGTCAGGCTTGGGGTTTGGGGTTGGGTTTGGGTCGGGGTTAAAATATGGTCTAGGTTTGAGTCAAGGGTGGAGAGCGAGGGACAGTAGGGCTAGATGGGATGAGGGTGCTTCAAGGTTGAGAGTTGGGTCATGGAATATAGGTATGCTTCAAGGTATGTCAATAGAACTTGTGAAGATCCTTAGAAGGAGGAGGGTTAGTGTAGCTTATATCTAGGAAACTAAATAGGTAGGCAATAAGGCGAGGGATATAGACGATTACAAGTTGTGGTACTAGGTAGCGTGAGGCATAGAAATGGGGTAGGTATATTAGTAGATGATGAACTTAGAAAGCAGGCGGTGGAGGTTAAGAGAGTCAGTGATAGGTTGATATCTATTATGTTGGTCATTAGAGGGTCTTTGGTGAACGTCATTAGTTCTTATGCCCCATAAGTAGGTTTGGACAAGGAGGAGAAGAAGTTTTTTGGGAGGTTTTGGATGAGGTGGTGAGGGGCATCCCGAGCACTGAGAAGCTTTTTCTAGGAGAAGATTTCAATAGGCATATTGGGTCTTTGTCGAGAGGTTACGATGATGTGCATGGCGGGTTCAGTTTTGGGGAGAGGAATAAAGGTGGAGCTTCTCTTTTGGATTTTGCTAGGGCTATTAGGTTGTGGATAGCAAATGCGAGCTTCTCGGACAAGGAGGAGAACCTTATTACTTTTCATAGTTCAGTGGCCAAGACTCTGATTGACTTTCTGCTGATGAGGAAGGGTGATAGAGCGCTATGTAAAGACTGGAAAGTCATACCTAGCGAGAATCTTTCAACCCAACATAGGCAGTTGATGATGGAATTGGTAATCAAAAAGGGCAGAAAGAAGAGGAATGCGGAGGTTTGTCCCAGGATCAAGTGGGGTAGCTTGACTTTGGCTAGTGCTTTGGAGTTGGGGGAAAAGTTTAAGAGTACGGGGGATTGGTAAAGTAGTGGGGATGTGGATAGTATATGAGAGATGACTGCTAATTGCATTAGAAGATTACTAGAGAGATGTTGGGGGTCTCGAGTGGATGATCTGGTAAGCACCGAGGGGACTGGCGGTGGAATGAAGAGATTAAGAAAAAGGTAGAGTCTAAGAAGGTGGCGTATGCTAAGTTGGTTAAAAGCAAGGAGGATGAGGAGAGGTAGACGAAGGTCAACCGCTCTCCTGATTGAACTGAATCCCATATAAGCATATGAAATTGATCAGGAATGTATTGCTGCAACATGGGAACAAGGAAAACTATATGGACAACAGCAAAATCTAGCGGTAAGGCTAACTCATAAGCCACCTCACTGTCATAACCCAAACCAAGGCCTGCCCGTGACGGGTATCTCAAGTTTGCTGAGGATTGGAGACCACCCCTTTTGCCTAGTCAAACAGAACACATTATATACTATAACAACGGAAGCAAACCAATAGACATAAGTAAGATAAGTGAATAGTGCAAAGGAACTAAAAATCCAACACAATACCCAATCTAGAGTAATCTATTAAGACTTAAAACAAACCCATATCAACCTATGTCGGGACATGCCATCGACGATAGCCTAAAGGAAAACCAGAATATGGTCTCTGACATAAACTAAAATAAGAAGTAATAGGCATTCTGGAACAAAGAGGCTCACCACTTTAAGATGACCCATAAACAATCCAGGAAGTCACTTAACTCTATGCAAGAAAAGTAGAAGTGTCTCTGGTTCCTACATCATGTGGGAATACAGCGTCTGGAGACAATTAGTGGGACGAGTGCTATCATGTAACTTGGGAAAGGGATAAAATAATTCCAATTCAAAACTACAATAAAATCCACACGCACACAAGTTACGTATATACATATACATAAATATATGTGTATGTATGTATATATATATATATATATATGTATATATATGTGTATATATATATATGTATATATATATGTATATATATATATGTATATATATATGTATATATATATAACATGATGGGATAGGGAACTAGATTTAGCATGACAGTATAACATTGGTCTGACTGTGTAGCTCAACCATCATAAAAACACCCACAGGCTATATGGGTCCATCTCCCCTGCTGAAAGGGCCTAACGCGTATTAGCTGTATGAATAGGAGAAAACTCGAGGGAAAGCTAAAGCAATCAATTCAACTAGCCATCCCAAAAATATTTATTAAGTGTGACACATACACACGGTCATCAAGATCAACCCTTACACCGACAAATATGAGTTTCTAGTGTCAGTCCCCCCGGGACATCCACCTTTATGGCTTAGACACACAACCTCCTTTAAGCTCATATCAAAATAATTACACATTATCAATCATTGAACCATAATTATCTACGTAGGCAAATACTATTGGTATCAGCATACCACCTATGCTTGCAAACTATCATTATTCCATTTAATTATACATCACTTGGGGAATCCACGGCCCCTAGGTTCAATTATTCATTAGATTGAGGGAATCCACGATCCCCAAGGTTCAATTTAAAATCATTATATTTCAATAGCCTTTTATATCATGTAGTGGTTCCAAAAGTAGTTCAATATGCATATTCTCAGGTTCAAAGCAAGTTTCATAAGATTGGGTTGAGGTTATACCAATTCTAATATCAATATCATCAATGTTGGGGGATTCATGACCCCCATTCCAATTAACCAACCCCAAGCACCCTAATTAGTTCAAAACTATCAATTCAAACCATGAATGATTCACAAAAGTCATGAAAAAATAAAATTAGTTAATAATGCTCACAAGCCCTCAACCTACATTCAAATCATCAATTAAATCACATGAATACATTTGTAAATATATGTTACTAGAATAAAAAGTTTTGGGGAAGAGTAACATGCCTTAGATACACAAGAATTTTAAAGTAATTTGGAGCTTGGAACTCGGAATAAGAATGTACGGTGAAACCCTTGAGCTTTTTTAAGGTGTGAGTTTGAGAGTGAAAGAGAGCAATCGATCTTTGAAAAACTAATGAGAATAAACTTATTTTATGTTTAAGGGTCTTACATGGGTGAAAGGACACAAAAGACCCTATCCCAAAGTGAGAAAAACAAAAACTACACGATTTTGAAACTTTGGAATTGTATCACCTCATAACCTCCGCGCCACGCTGTTCTTATCACAGAGATTATCCTCTATGACAACATTATCATGGAGGTGCACTGCCTCTATGCCACGTTGAACTCGCAGAGCATAACCTCTGTGTCTTGCCACAAACATAGAGGCTTACTACCTAAAAATACCAATATGACCCCGAACCTCATCCAAAAATGTTAAAATTCTTTCGAGACACCCTATTAACATATCTAAATACAATTTAGATAAAAAAATTGATGTTTCAAACATGGGAGGATCAAAAATAAAATGGCAGAAATTTTGAGGGTGTTACATTATCCCCTCCATAGGATCATTCATCCTCCGATGAGGAGTTAGGACACTTTTAGCATGAGAATAACAAGAATCCATCAGAATCAAGCGATAACTCTGAAAGTAATAAGAGAAAAATGAAACTCATACCTTAATCACCTCCGTTCAACACATGGAACAAGAATGGGTACTTAGGCTTCATATTCACTTCAGCTTCCCAAGAAGCTTATTCCACTTTTTGGTGTCTACAAAGGACTTTTACTGAAGTTACGTCTTTAGTCCTCAATCTACAAACTTGTCTATCTAAAATATCCACTGGGACCTCTACGTAGGATAAGGAATCCAACATGCAATACTCTCCAAAGGAATAACCAAGGAAGGATCGCCCACACACGTCTTCAACATAAATACATGAAAAATCAGATGAATGGAACCCAAAATCAAAGGAAATTCCAACTAATAGGCAACATTCCCCACTCTCCTCAAAATCAAGTATGAGCTAATATAATGGGGACTAAGTTTCACCTTCTTTCCAAAACTCATCACTCCCTCCATAAGAGACACCCTTAAGAACACCTAGTCACGGACCTCAAACTCCAACTCCCTAATCCTCATATCCATAAAAGACTTTTGGCAACTTTGAGTAGCCTTAAGACTATCTCTAATCACCTTCACTTTCTCCATGGCCTAATGAGCCAAGTCAAGGCCAAACAATCTAGTCACCCAACTTTGAACCACCCAATAGAAGAAGGACATCTCCCACCATACAGAACCTCGAATAGAGCAATCTGAATACAATAATGATAGCTGTTATTTTAAGAGAACTCAATGAGAGGCAAATCATCAACCTAACTACCACCAAAGTCAATCATATAAGCCCTTAGCATATCTTCCAAAGTCTAAATAGTCCTTTTGCTTGACCATCTATCTGAGGGTGGAAAGCGGTACTAAGGTTCACCTTTGTCCCTAGTCCTCTCTAAAGTACACGCCAAAAGTTAGAAGAGAGCTGCGTTGATTTGAGATAATGTAAATTGGAGCACCATGCAACTTTAGGATATCTTGAATAAACAACTTTGCATAATCTTCTCTAGAGTAGTTAGTCCTTACTAGCAAGAAATGATCAAAGTTATTATCCTATCTATGATGACCCAACTCAATCAAACTGACCGCGAGACCATGGAAGACCTATAACAAAATCCATATTGATCACCTCACATTTCTATGTGGGCATCTCAATATCTTGAGATAACCCACCAGGCCTCAAGTGCTCCACCTTCACTTGTTGACAAACCATACACTTAGCCACAAAATTAGACATATCTCTCTTTATGTTGTTCCACTAATAAATCTCCTTCAAATTGAGATACATTTTTATCGAACTTGGATGAACCGTACACATCAACTCATGAGACTCAGTCAAGATCCTTTCTCATAACCCATCATCATCCAGAACACACAATCTCCCTTAGTACCTCAAGATATCATCACCACCAATCTTAAAAGCCATAACTTTCTACTGACCCACACCATCTTATTTGCATAAAGATGAAATCCTAAACCTACTTCTCCTTTATTTTAACACCAAGAGATGATTTCACCACCCCTTGCAAAATCACGCCTCCATTCTTAGAATCTAAGAGACAAACTCCAAGATTATCCAATTGGTGAATATCCTTCACTAATCCTTGCATCTTTTCATCTACATAAGATAAGCTACCTACAGATAACCTGCTAAGAGCATCAACAACCATATTAGCTTTACTTGTATGATAGTAAAGACTAATGTCGTAGTCTTGGATCAACTCAAGCCATCTCCTTTGACTGAGATTCAACTCCTTCTGAGTGAACACATATTGCAAAATCTTATGATGAGAAGATGTCAACATATACCCCATACAAATAATGGCACCAAATCTTCAAAGAAAAGGCCATAACTAATAATTCCAAGTCGTAAGTCAGATAATTCCTTTCATGAACTTTCATCTGCCTAGAAGCATATTCCACCACCTTACCATGTAGCATCAAAATGCAACCTAGTCCCACACGGGATGTATCATAGTAAATAATAAAACCATCAGTACCCTAGGGCAGGGTCAAGACCATTGTAGAAGTCAAATTATCCTTTAACTTCTCAAAATTATCCTCACGAGCATCAGACTACAAAAACTTTACCTTTTTTGAGTCAGTTTTGTCAATAGGGTAGCAACAAAGACAAACTCACCATAAACCTCCTATAATAGCCGACTAAATCTAAGAAGCTCCAAATCTCGATTAGAGTCGAGGGTCTAGGCCACTTCTTAACTACCTCAACCTTCTGTGGATCCACCATGATCCCTTTACTAGAAATAACTTAACCAACGGAGGTCACAACATTTAACCTGAACTTACACTTTGAGAACTTAGCATACAACCACTGATCTTTAAGTGTCTGTAATATTACTTGGAGGTGATTGGCATAATCCTTCTCACTCTTATAATATACCAAGATGTCATCAATAAACACAATAACAAACAAGTCTAGAAACTATCTGAATACTGATTCATAAGATCCATAAATACAACTAGATATTAGTCAATCCAAAAGACATGATTAAACTCTCATAATGACCATATTGGGTATGAAAGGCAGTCTTAGGGATATCCACTTCCCTAATCTTCAACTGAGTATAGCCTGACTAAAGATGAATCTTAGAGAAACACTTATCACCCTGAGGTTGGTCAAAGAGATCTCAATCCTAGGAAGAGGGTACTTATTCTTCATTATCACCTTATTCAACTAACAATAGTCTATAAACACTTAAAGGGACCCGTCTTTCTTACGCATGGAAAGTAGCATAACACCCCATGAGGATACACTAGGATGGATGAAACCCTTATCAAGAAGATTTTTCAACTGCTCCTTAAGTTCTTTCAACTTAGCCGGAGCCATTCTATAAGGAGGAATAGAAATAGGATGAGTATCTGGGAGAAGATCAATCTTCAAGTATATTTCCTCATCAGGAGAAATACCAAGAGGATCATTAAGGAACACTTGGGGAACTCATTGACTACCGAGACAGATTGCAAAGAGGGACTCTTAGATTTAGAATCCTTAGCCTGGACTGGATGGTATAGACACCCCTTGGAAATCCATTTAGGAATTGGAAACTGACCTTTCGGGTCTGACAATCAAGAGATGAATAGCACGAGTGAAGCTAATACATCCCTAAGAACACATCAAAATCTAACATATCCAACTCTACCAAGTACACCAAAGTCTCGTTATGAAATATAGACACCACACAACCCCAATAAATTTTTCTAGCAACAACAGAATCACCAACTAGGGTAGACATAAAAAAAAGGTCTGAAATACTCTTGTGACCAAAATCAAAATAAAGAACCACATAAGGGGTTATGTAAGAGAGAGTAGACCTCTTATCAACCATACAATAAATATTATGAGAGAAAAACTTTAACTTAGAAGTAAAAACATTTGGAGATGCCTCAAATTCCTGACGGAAGAAAAGAACATAGAGTCAATTTAGGTAAGTAGCACCCTTTAGTGTAGGAGCAAAAGAAGTAGAAATCGAAACCATATTAGCTCTAGTAGAAACATCACTTGAAGGATAGTTATTTTGGATATGACAAGGCTAGCCATATCTGAAACACTTTGACAACGCCCAAGCACAAACACAAGTGTACATAGTCTACCAAGTAGTATAGTGACCCTTTAGAAGCCAAGTATCGATCCCATAGGGACTTGTGTTAAACAACTATGAAATATTAGTTTGATAATTAAGATTAAATTGGTGCAAAAGTAACCAAATGAGAGTTTGGAAGTTGTAAACTAGAATTAAAGTAAATAGTGCGTAAAGTAAAATACTTACGATAATCAATAGAGTAAAGCCCAGGGTTAGAGTACTTCGAACAATCATACTACGCTATTGAAATTCATTCGTTAGATCACTTATCTTAGTTTTTGATTCGTAGGGTTTATCGCATAATCATGGTTTCCCGACCTCTAATCGTCCACCTAACTTGGATATTACAACTACATCGTTGAGTGGGATATAATAATCCAATTAAGTACTTAAAGCTATCCTCCTATATGTGAACCAAGCAAGGCTTCTAGGTACATCCATGTCCTAGATGCTAAGTCAAATTCCTTATTTCATAAAGGAATAAGAATTTTACTTTGTTTATCCCCATGTTCTATCTTTCTATTCCCCCTCTCAAAATCACAAGGTTGACAATATATGTATTCTTAAGTTTGCTGCTCATTAAAATAGGTCAAACTAGGATAAAACAACAACCAAATATGATAAATTAGAAAAAACAAATTCAAAATAATAGTAGTCGTGTTCTTGGCATTAACCCCGAAAAGGGGGTGTTTAGCTACTAATCGACATAATTATGATCCAAATACTTGAATATATAATCAAATCTATTAAAAAGCTAAAGTCAAGAGAAATAAACCCTAAAATAGGTGTTTAGCAGTCCCTCTCCATGCTCCCAGACGTCTAAAGATGAATAGCAAAGTGTGCATAAGATCTATTTATACTAGAGGGAATTTCGCTGACATGTAAATGGAGGGGTCATCACGCCCATAGGAACACCGGACTGGCTGGGGCATTGCGGGCTTGGCTCCACCACTGTGGAAGGGGCACCATATGGTCTACTGCACCGGTATGGATGGGGTTTCGTAGGTTCCATAGCCTACTATGGCTGGGGTAACGGGGGTATATCGCCTGCACACACTGGAAATTGCTTCCAAAATTGTCTAAGTGTTCATCATCCATCCTTGCCTTGTGGTGTTATTTTGCCATTAATACCAAATTTTTCAACATATAAATATCATAAAACTTAAATCCTCAAGCATTATACAATATCAAAAACCAAGAATTAGAGTTCAAAAAAACACCACATCAAGAACTACAAGCTAGAAACTCAAACGAAGCACTAGTCTCGACCACTTATGCTTAAACTTATTGTTGACTCTTGGCTCATTTTAATTAAACTTTGCACACTCTAAGAAATTTTTCATAAATCAACAATAATAATATTAGGAACTTAGTTGACACATTAGAATCCATCATGATACACTAGATTAATACCTAGGTCAAGCTAGTAAAACTGGTTTTCTCGTCTAGGCTCTAAATGATCGATTTGAGCCCAAACTTGTTTGAAAACACTTTTAAACATTGTAATCACATCCTTGAACACTTACATGCTTATTTATATCATCATCAGAACATAAAGAATACGAATTGTCCTAAAAACATGGCTAAATAGGCTAGGATAACAACACTAGAGTGCATAAATACACCCCACATCACACTTATTCCTCTCCTCATCACAGAATCCACGATACACCTATCCATAAAATTTGTAGAGAGAATAGGATGGGGCCGATTGAACTCCACTATCCTGAGATTAGGCACCTTGTGCCTTAAACCCACTATTAGTCTAGAATGATCGATCACCAGATGACTAAGGATATGGAGCACTATCTATCAAATAAGAACTAGAATTTCCCTAAGCCTTCTTCCTACCCTACTGCTTACCATCTCTACCATTAACTTCCTAAGCTTTACCCTAATATGAATATCTAATCTTCTTTTTTTTCCTTTCTCCTATTTCTGCTTTGTTTTTTTTCTCCTCCTCAACTTGTTGCATGTACACCAACCTAGAGATATCTATATTGATATTCAACAAGGTGTCCTTAAACTCTAACGCTAACTCCCATGAAAAACCTGAAGCAAACTTCCTTATCTTATCCTTCATAGAAGACACCAATTCCAGGGAATAGATAGACAACTTCTAAAATTTCAAGGCATACTCCTTCACAGTCATTTTGTGTTGCTTTAAATTCATGAACTCCTTAGCCTTCGCCTCCGTTAACTCCTAAGGAAAGAAATTATTGAGGAAGGCATAAGAAAATTCCTCCTACATAGCCTTCTCAACATCATCACCCCTTGAATTCTCCCACTCCTTATACCACTGATAAGCTACATTCTTTGACTGATATGCAATAAACTCAACACCCTTAGAATTAGTAGCATACATCACCCTGAATATCTTCTCTATCTCATCCATAAGAACTTAAGGATCCTCTTCAACCTTAGAGACAGTAAAGGTCAGGGGATTTAACCTCATGAACTGTCCAACTCTACTGACCTCAAAAGATGGAGCAATAGAAATAACATGATCAGGCTGACAAGATTGAGAAGTTACTAACTAAATTAGTAGATTAATAGATTGACAAAATTCAGCATTAGAAATATACCCATAGGGTAGCGGGGCATGTACATCATCATCCCGTGGAGCCTGAGAAGGACTGGTAGGGACTGGTAGGGACCGGTAGAACTCTACGAGGGGTAGTACAATCAAGAGCTGAGACCCTAGACCGGGTTTATACTCTATAAGTAGAATGAATTTCCCTCTATATTTTTCTTAAGTGGGATAGAAGATTTTCCACGAGCATTGGATCTTTTGAGAGGCATGATTTGAAATACGAAAAAAAAGAATCAGAGGAGATTTTAATACCTTAGACTCTATAGCTCGAGAATATATCATAAAAAAGGGAAACATTCCTAAATACCCAAAGCCTCTCCCTTATAAGTATGGCTCGCTACACACCAATAAAAGGTACTCTACTTGATAATGCTTTGTAGACACCTGATAACCATGAACCTATGCTCTGATACAGAGCTTGTCATAACCTAAACCAGGTTCCTAGTCAAACAGAACACACTATATACTATAATAGTGGAAGCAAACCAATAACTTAAGTAAGATAAGTGAATAGCTCAAAGAAACTAAGAATCCAACATAATCCCCAATCCACAATAATCCACCAAGCCTCTAAAACAAACTAACATCAACCTAAGTTGATACATGCCCCCAACAATAGCCAAAAAGAAAACCAAAATATGGTGTATGATATAAACTAAAATAAGAAGTAATAGGACTTCTTAAAGAAAAAGGCTCACCACTTCAAGCTGACTCATAAATAATCTAGGAAGTTACTTAACTCTGTACAGAAAAAGCAGAAGTGTCTATGGTTCCTACATCGCGTGGGGATACAACATCCAAAGTTGGTCAGCGGGATGTGCGCTAGCTTGTAACTCAGGGAAGGCATAAAATAATGACAAGTTAAAACCATAATAAAATCCACATGCACACATGGTACATATATATATATATATAACATGCTGGGATAGGGAACTGAATTTAGCATAAGTATAACATTAGTTTGGACTGTGTAACTCAACTATTATAATAATACCCATGGCTTATATGGGTCCATCTCCCCCTGCTGAAAGGGCCGAACACGTTGTAGCTGTATAAACCAGAGAAAAACTAAGGAAAAGCTAAAGCCATCAAAGTAACTAGCCATCCCAAAAGTATATATCAAGTGTGACATATGAACACAGTTATCAAGGCCAACCCTCACACCAAAAAATGTGAGTTTTCAATATCAGTCCCCCTAGGACATCCACCTTTACGGTTAGCTACACAACCCCATTTAAGCCCATATTAAAATAATTACACATTCCTAATCATTGAACCATAATTATCCATGTAGGTACATACTATTGGTATCATCACACCAACTATGTTCACAAGCTAATATCATCAAAAAATTTTAATTATACATTACTTAGAGAATCCAGGACCCCTAGGATCAATTATTCATTAGCTTGGGAGAATCCAAGATCCCTGAGTTTTAATTTAAAATAATTTAGGTTTCAATAGCCTTTTTATATCATCCAGTTGTTCCAAAAGTAGTTCAATATGCATATTCTCATGTTCAAATAAAGTTACACAAGATTGGGTTGAGGTTATACCAATTATAATATAAAAATCATCAACTTTAAGGGAATGTATGACCCCTCATTCCAATTAACTAAGCCCATGCACCCCAATTAATTCAAAACTATCAATTCAAACCATGAGTGATTCACTAAAGTCATGGAAAAAGAAAATTAGTCAACAATGCTCAAAATTCCTCAACCCATATTTAAATCATCAATTAAATTATATAAATAAAGTTGTAAATACATGCTATTAGAAAAATAAGTTTTTGAAAGAGAAATATGCCTTAATGTATGGTGAAAACCCCTAAGCTTTTCTTGGGTTTTGAGTTTGAGAGTGAAAGAGAGCAATTGATCTTTGAAAAAATTGATGATAATGAACTTTTTTATGTCTTAGGGTTATACATGGGAGAAAGGACCCAAAAGCCCCTCACCTCAAATGAGTAAATTAAAAAATTGCCTAATTTTAAAATATCAGTGTGGTATGTCCTCATCACAGAGGCTAACCTCCATGAAACTTTGCTTATCATAGAGATTATCCTCCATGACATGGTGTTTTTACTGAGGCACACTGCCTTTATGCTACATTAAAATCACAGAGGCTAACTGCATGGCCTGCCACAAATATGGAGGCTTACTGCCTCAAAATTCCAAAATAAACCCGAACCTCACCCAAAAAAATTTAAACTCTTTTAAGATATCCTATTAATATATCTAAACAAAATTTAGGTCAAAAATTGATATTTTGAACATGAGAGGGTCAAAAATAAAATGGAAGAAATTTTAAGAGTGTTACACTCACTCACTATGCAAAAAATCACAAAGGTTCTAATATATTTGAGGATGAGATTTACCTTTCTCCAAAACCTCATCACACCCTTAAAGGGTTATAAATAGAGGAATATCCGATCATCAATTCCAAATCTCAAGGCACCAGGCTTATGTTCTACCTAAGTCTCTACTTACTCTATGCGACTCTAAACTTTTCCTGACTCACTCTGACTCTATCCAATAAATCCTAAATAAAGTTAGTACCATAGGGTTTAACCTTAAATGTCTCAAACCGTCCAATGGGGAAACGATATTGAAATACCTTGGTTTTAGGATCTTAAAAATTTCCTGGAATTCTGGTGTTTGGACCCAAAATGACTCCAGGTACGAGCCGTATATTGGGGTAAGGATGGTATGGTCCAGTCATATGCTGACCAGTGTTAGTTGATGGGATGGATTTTGGTTACTAGAATGGGTAAGACTTAGGGGTACGAGTCATATTGGTGGTTACAAATCCTTTGGTTCCAAAACATAATCTTAGACTTGGTTACTTAGGTTAGATCTGAGTACGAGTGGCTCACCATGAGCCATAATCTAGGGTATGAGTTGTATGCAAGACTCGTATGGTGAACAGTGTCTAAATCTTCCTTGGTTTTGAATCTTCCAGGGGTACAGATGAAGGGTATATATCATATGCTTTGGATAAGACTTAGTTGGATGAATCATATTTTGGATAGTGTTTGATCCAATAGTTGAGGCTAGGGTATGAGTGGAGGGTACCACTCATAATGGAAGGGTACGACTCATGAGGGTCAGTAATATCCATGTGATGGGATTTTGGTGCACTTAAGTGGGGGTATTTTGGATATTTCTCCACTTATCATAATAAGGTCCCATAAATTTTAACCTACTAGAAAGGTTATTTACTTTATTATTCCATTCATTAATAATTACAAACACTTCTAAAGACTCTAAAATTCCCCCAAAAGCTTTTGGGCAAAAAAAGCTAGGGTTTTAACTAGAGGATTGATTTGGGGATTGTCTTGGTGATTTCTTTTCATCACCATCTTTGTTAAAGGCATGTTCTCTTTCCTAATTGTTAATTTTATCTAAAGGCATAGTTTTTATAAATGTTTTCATGATTTTAATAATTGTATGATTTTGGTTTTCAAATATGATTTGGGAGTTTTGATATTAAATGGTTGATTATGATTTCCCATACTTTTAATTATGCTTTTATATGCATTAATAGTGGTTTTGGATAATTTTATTTAATGGTAATGGTTTAATGGTAATTGGAATTGGTTTTGGTCATATTTTGCCCCCAATTTGTTTGACAAAATGCTTATAAAGATATGTTCATTGCATTGACTATATTTAATAGAAGTCTTGTTTATTTCAAAACTTGGTAAAGGAATTATGCATGGTTTAAATGATTTGGAAAGGTAAATGGTTAAATAGTTATGCTTGCAGGGTATATGGAATCCCCGAAGTAGTTTAATATGGTAAATATAAGGGCACTTAAAAGTCCCCTTAAACCAATATATGGTTGGCTATGGATAATACTTTTAAGTAAGGATTGGTATGGTGATACCAATATTAATGGCCTTGGTTAATAAATGAATAATGGTTTAGTTGTATGGAAATTGGTTTTAATTAGGCAATAATGAGGCGATGTGAAGCAAAGCTGTGGAAGGTGGAGGTGTCAGGGGGATCAACACTGAAAACTCATATTTTTCAATATGATGTTGGTCTTAGTTACTGTGTACATGATGTCACACTATATTCAGGGGATGTACTAGTCATTCTAAGGTTGTCTTTCTTATTCATGCGGCTATACGTATTGGGGCCCTTTTAGTAGGGGAGCTAAACCCATATAGCCCGTGGGTGGTTTAGGATGACAAAGCTTCACAACCCAGGTAAGGGTTTTAAAGGCATGCTAAACCCGATCCCCTTTCTCAACATAGTTATATACATATATGGTTGTGTGCATATGGATAGTTTTACTTAGTTTTATAAATGGCATTATTTTATCCTTATCCATAGATCATGCTAGCATTCACCAACTGACTCATCTACTGGTAGTTATATACCCACTCTATGAAGTAACTAGCCGTTTTAATCCTCCTACATAGTGATTGACTCAAGGACATTACTTGGACTGAAGTGGTGATCTTTCATTCCTTTAAAAGGTTCCATTTTAAGTTATGGATATTTTTAGACATTTTGGTTTATTTTTGGATATTGGTTTTTGCTATGGTTGGGGGCATGTTCCAACTGAATTTTATTACTCTTTTGGTTAGAAGCTTTGTGGTATGCTATAGGTTGGAATTGGCGGGATCAACATGTGTTAACCTTAGCATTGGTATTGGTATTAAGGTGGCATCATTGGATATAATTTCTCACCGTTCCATCATATTTTATTTTAGGATTAATTATATTATATTTCAAAATATCTTTAATTATGGCCTGGTTTTTTGCCCTTGTTTTGGTATTTTAGGATTGTTAGTATGGGATGGTTGGACTCAGTTGAGTCAGTCACAATTATGATACTATTCCAAAGTCTTCATGTGAGCTGTTTCACTGTCTTGCTACATGTTTGAAATTCAGCCATGTCAGGACAGGCAGCTAAAGGTTGGGTTAGGTAATGAGGGTGGTGTTCGATCCCTGACAGACTTGGGATGCCCATTATAATAAAACACTAGGCCGAGTCATGTTAAGTTGGTATTAGAGCCTAAGTTTATGGTTAATTAGGAGTCCATAAAGACGTGTTGAGTAGATTCTCTTTTAGGGGTGTGTAGCACGCCACACTCATGAGGAAGAGCCTACAAGACATTTAGGAATGTTTTACTTTCTTGGTATTCTATTTTCAAGCTTAGATTCTCAATCCTGTAATCTTCTCTAATCCTTATTTATTCATCTTTTAAATCATGCCTCGTAGATCTGAAACACAAAAAAATTCTTCTATCCCATTTAGGGGTAGTGCTAAAGGGGTGCATCCTACTTCTAGGGTTCATGTTAGATCTCATGGTCCTATCCTTGATAGCTTTAGAGTTCCACCAGTTGCTACTAGACCCTCTCAAGGTGAGGTAACTAATGCAAAATTCCATCAGTCTATTCATGTTATTACTCAGATGGTGGCTGCTCAGGTTGAGTAGGGTATAATTAGTGCTTTGTTTACTGAGCTCACAAGGGGTGGCTAATTTATAAAAATGGGTCCTCCCACTTCTTTTGGAGTGAAGGTGAAGGAAGATCCACAGGTCATCTTGGATGAAATAGAAAAAATATTTTGAGTGATGCAGGCTTCTAATGTGGAAGGGGTAAACTTTACATCTTATTAACTCAAAGAGGTTGCATATCAGTGGTATAAGGTGTGGGATAGGGATAAGGGTGATATGGAAGAATCAGTCTTGTGGGATACTTTTCTAAGGCCTTCTTAGATTGGTTGTTTCCCCAAGAGTTGAGTGAATCAAAGATAGAAGAGTTTGTGAACCTCAAGTAAGGGAAGATATCTTTCAAGGAATATGCCTTGAAGTTCCACCAATTTCCAAGGTATACTCCTAATTTAGTAGCTGACATGCGAGCTAGAATGACAAAGGTTGCTTCTGGGTTAAATTGGGATTTGATTTTAGAGAGCAAAACTACCTTGCTGATCAAAGATATGGACACCTCTAGGTTGACAGTTCATATGAAGCAAGTGGTGGATGAAAAAGAAAAAAGGTGAATTTAGGGGTAGATAGGGTTAGGGGAGCAGGTTTTCTAACCAGAGAGGTGCTTAGTCTCAGGGTGGTCAAGATGATGGAAAATGGCAAAAAATAAAGTAGGGGAGTTCTAGTTCCTACTCTTTTTAGTGCTCCTTACCAGTCGGGTGACAAATGTCATCATGGTGGTGATAATTTCCAAGCACATATTTCCTAATCTCAGGAAAGCGGAGGTTAGTCAGTTTCTTTATGCCCTCTTTATCAATTCTGTGGTCATCCTCATTAGGGTTATTGCAATGAAGAAAGGGATGAATGCTTCAAGTATGGCCAGGCAGGGCATTGTCTCAGGGATTATTCAATTAATATGGTTGCTACGAGGGAGAATAAGATTTTAGTTATTTCATCTTCTGCTTCTGCACCTGGTGGTGTGGCATGTACTACTATTACTGCTCCTAGTTCTAGTGTTGATCAGAACAAGTTATATGCTTTGGTGCTCCAATAGGATTTTGAGGTATCACCTAATGTCGTTACTGGTATGTTATATCTTTTCTCTCGCGACGCATATTGTGTGTTTGATCTAGGGTCCACTCTTTCCTATGTGACTCCTTATGTAGCTGTATCTTTTGGTTTTAAATTAGGAGTAATTTTGAATCCCTTTTCTATTTCTACCCTAGTAGGTGACTCGACTATTGCAAAGAGAGTCTATGAGGGATAGGAGGTGTAGTATTTTTTGGTGGAAAGCATAACTTGGTAGATCTATTTGAGTTGGGTATGGTGGATTTTCATGCCATTATAGGGATGGATTAGTTGCATTCTTTTTACGCGTCCTTGGATTATCAAACTCGTAGGGTTACCTTTAGGTTCCCTGGTGAGCCGGTTATAGAATGGGAGGGTGGTTCTTTAGCTCCTAGGGGGAGATTTATTTCTTATCTTAGAGCTCGGAGGTTAATCTCTAAAGGCTATCTTTATCACTTGGTCCAGGTTAAAGATTCTAACTTGGAAGGTCCTTCTTTTAAATTAGTTCCAGTGGTTAATGAGTTTCTAGAGGTCTTTTAGGATGATCTTACTGATGTTCCTCCAGATAAGGAAATAGAGTTTGGTATTGACTTGGTTTTGGACACTCGTCCAAGTTCTATTCCTCCATATAGAATGGCTCCGGTTGAGTTGATGGAACTCAAGGAGCAGCTTAAGGATCTTCTGGATAAGGGGTTTATTCATCCTAGTGTATCCCCATGGGGTGCACTAGTGTTGTTTATGTGCAAGAAGGATGGTTCCCTTCGGATGTGCATTGATTATAGGTTGCTAAACAAGGTGACGTCAAGAACAAGTATCCTCTTCCAAGGATAGATGATCTATTTGACAAGTTGCAAGGTGCCAAGTTTTTTTCTAAGATAGATCTTTGATCTGGGTACCATCAGCTAAAGATTGGGGAGGTGGATATCCCTAAGATGGCTTTTCGTACTCGATATGGGCACTTTGAGTTTTTGATAATGTCATTTGGGTTGACTAATGCTTCGGCGACATTTATGGATCTGATGAAATTGGATTTTTTCATTATTGTATTTATTGATGACATTTTTGTCTATCTGAAGAGTGAGGTGGATTATGTCAATCACCTTCGTGTGGTGTTGCAAACCTTAAACAAACAACAATTGTATGCCAAGTTCTCCAAGTGTGAGTTTTGGTTGAATATTGTAACTTTCTTTGGTCATATTATTTCTAGTAAGGGGATCATGGTAGATTCGCAAAAGGTTGTTGTGGTGAAGAGGTGGCCTGGACCCACGAGTCTATCTAACATTCAGAGAATTTTAGGTTGAGCTATGTATTATAGGCGGTTTGTGGAAAGATTTTCATCGATAGATGCTTCTTTGACTAAGTTAACTCAGAAGAAGGTCAATTTTTCTTGGTTGGATGCTTATGAGTGAAGTTTTAAGAAGTTGAAGGATAAGTTAACTTTAGCTTTAATTGTGACTTTGCCAGAAGGAAATGATAGGTTCATAGTTTATTGTGATGCATATCAAGTAGGTCTTGGTTGTGTGTTGATGCAGCATGGGAAGGTGATTGGCTATGCTTCCAGGCAATTGAAAGTGCATGTGAGGAATATGGCTAATTTTTTGGCCAAAAGCATAGTGTGTCAACAGGTTAAGGTAGAGAACAGGCGGGCAGGAGGTTTGTATCAAGAAATTGATTTGCCCGAGTGGAAATGGGAAGTGATCTATATGGACTTTGTTACCAATCTTCCTCAGTCTTGAAATTAATATGATTTGATTTGGGCCATCGTGGATAGGATGACTAAGTCTGCGTATTTTTTGCCAGTACAGATTACCTTCTCGATGGAGGATTATGCAAAGTTGTATCTTTAGGATATTGTAAAGCTGCATGGGGTGCCTATTTCAATTATTTTTTATCGTGGCCCGTAGTTTACATCTTACTTCTACTATTTTTTTCAGAGAAAGTTGGGGACTAAATTTAGTCTGAGTACTGCTTTCCATCTGCAGATGGACGGGCAAGTGAAAAGAACTATTCAGATATTAGAGGACATGCTTTGGGCTTGTGTGATTGATTATGGTAGCAATTGGGTTGAGCATCTACCTTTGGTGGAGTTTGTTACAATAATAACTATTATTATAGTATTGATATATCCCCTTTTGAGGAATTGGATGGTAGAAGGTGTAGATCTCCTATTGGTTGGTTCGAGCTTGGTGAAGAGGACATGTTTGGTCCTGACTTGGTTTACCAAGCTATCGAGAATGTGAAGGTGATTCAGGAGAGGCTTAAGGCTGCTCAAAGTTTCCAAAAGTCCTATGCAGATGTTAGGCGTAGAGACTTGGAGTTTGAAGTTAGGGATAAGGTTTTCCTCAAGGTATCTCCCATGTAGGGAGTAGAGCGGTTTGGTAAGAAGGGGAAGCTCAGTCCCCATATGTAGGTACTTATGAAGTTTTGTGGAGAATTGGTAATATTGCTCATGAGCTGGAATTGCCTTATAGCTTGAGTTTGTTTCATCCGGTCTTTCATGTCTCCATGTTAAGGAAGTGCATTGGTGATCCTTCTTCAGTTATTTCCTTAGAAGGATTGAGTATCACTGATTCTTTGTCTTATAAAGAAGTCTTGGTAGATATCTTGGATAGGCAGGTTCATCGGTTATGGACAAGGGATGTGGCTTTGATTAAGGTTCTATGGCGGAACCATAAGGTGGAAAAAGCTACATGGGAAGCGGAAGAGGACATGAAATCGAAATATCCATATTTGTTTCTGCTCCTAGGATTTATGCGAAAGATATGTGTCTTCAATACATCTTTATTTTCCGAGTTTGTTAAAGGAAAGATTAATATATTTGCCTTTTTATTTTCAAACTTTATTAAAGATTGGGAATATATTTGTCAATGCAAATGACTCATGCGTGTGGTTACCCATACCTTGTCCGTCATTCGAGGAAGAATGTTCCTTGTAGGGGAGACTGAAACACCTTGGCTTCTGGACCTTTAAAAATTTCTTGGAATTCTAGTCTCTGGACCAATACGACTTGGGATACGAGCTGTATGTTGGGGTACAGATGGTATGGTCTAGTCGTATGTTGACCAATTTTGATTGGTGGGATAGATTTTTGTTACTAGAATGGGTACCCCTTATGGGTACAAGTTGTATTGGTGGTTATGGATCATTTTGTTCCTTAACTTAATTGTAGACTTGGATACTTAGGTTGTATCTGAGTACGCGTATCTCACCATGAGCGATAAGCCAGGGTATGAGTCATACCCAAGACTCGTATGGTGGATAGTGTCTAAATCCTTCTTGGGTTTAAATCTGCCAGGGATACGGATGAAGGTTACGGATCATATGATTTGGATACGACTTGGTTGGATGAGTCGTATGTTGGACAGTGTTTGATCTAAAAGTTGAGGCTAGGGTGTGAGTGGAGGGTACCACTCGTATTGGAAGGGTACAACTCGTAAGGGTCAGTTGTATCCTTATGGCAGGATTTTGGTGCACTTAAGTGGGGGGGTCTTCTAGACATTTTTCACTTATCCTAATAAGGTCCCACGACTTCTACCCTACTTGGAAGGTTATTTACCTTATTATTCCATTCATTAATAATTAGAAACTCTTCTAAACACTTTAAAATTCTCTCAAAAGCTTTTGGGCAAAAGAGGATAGGGTTTCAACTAGAGGATTGATTTGGGGCTTGTCTTGGTGATTTCTTTCCATCATCATCTTTTTTAAGGCATGTTCTCTTCCCTCATTATTAATTTTAGCTAAAGGCATGGTTTTTATGAATGTTTTTATGATTTCATTGATTGTATAATTTTGGTTTTCAAATATGATTTGGGGGTTTTGATATTAAATGGTTGATTGTGGTTCTCCATGGTTTTAATTATGATTTTATATGCATTAATGGTGGTTTTGGATAATTGTATTGGAGGAGAATGGTCTAATGGTAATTGGAATTGGTTTTGGTCATACTATGCCCCCGATGTGTTTGACAAAATGCTTATAAAGATTTGTTCATTGCATTGACTACTTTTAATAGAACTCTTGCTTGTTTTAAAACTTGGTAAAGGAATTATGCATGGTTTAAATGGTTTGGAAAGGTAAATGTCTAAATGGTTATGCTTGCGGGGTAAATGGAATCCCCCAAGTGGTTTAATATGGTAAATGGAAGGGCACTTGAAAGTCCCCTTAAACCTATATATGGTTGGCTATGGATAATGCTTGCAAGTAAGGATTGGTATGATGATACCAATATTTATGGCCTTGGTTAATAAATGGTTAATTGTTTGGTTATTTGGAAACTGGTTTTAATTGGGCAATAATGGTGGGAAGTGTAGAAAAGTCGTGGAAGGTGGAGGTCTCGGGGGGACCAAAACTAGAAACTCATTTTTGCCGATATGAGGTTAGTCTTGGTGCCCGTATGCATGATGTCACACTATATTTTGGGGGATATACTAGTCATCCCGGTTTTCTTCCTTGGTCAGTGCTTACATGCACGGGGGCCTTTTTAGCAGGGGGAGTTGAACATATATAGCCCGTGGGTAGTTTAGGATAGTAAAGCTACACAGCCTAGTTAAAGGTTTTAAAGGCATGCTAAACCCGGTCCCCTTTTCCAGCATGGTTATATATATATATATATATGGTTGTGTGCGGATGGTTTTACTTGGTTTTATAAATGGCTTATTTTATCCTTATCCTAAGATCATGCTAGCGTTCACCCGGAACCCGTCTACTGGCGGTTGTATACCCACGCTATGCAGGAACCAGCCGTTTTACTCCTTCTACAAAGTGATTGACTCGGGGACAACACTTGGAATAAATTGGCGAGCTTCCATCCTTTTAGAAGGATCCATTTCAAGTTATGGATATTTCTAGACATTTTGGTTTATTTTTGGATATTGTCTTTTGCTATGGTTTGGGGCATATCCCAATCGGATTTTGTTACTCTTTTGGTTAGAGGCTTTGTGGTACTGCTATTGGTTGGAATGGGCGGGATCGGTATAGGTGCCAGCCTTAGCATTGGTATTGGTATTGGTATTGGTATTGAGGCTGGTTTCATCAGACATAATTTCTCACTGTTCCATCATATTTCATTTTGGGATTAATTATATTATGTTCAGAACATCTTTGGTTATGGGTAACGGAGGTGGTCTCTGGTCCCGGACAGACTTGAGATACCTATTATGACAAGGCCCCTGGTCGGTCCGCGTCAGATATGTCCTACAATACAAAGCCTCCAAAAGCACAATCTCAATACTAGAATGATAACTATTATTATATGCAAACTCTACCAAGGATAAGTGCTGCTCTTACTGACCTCCAAACTCCATAGCATAGGCTCGAAGCATATCCTCAAGAACTTAGATAGTTTGCTCTGAGTGGCCATCAGTCTACAAATAGAACGTTGTACTAAGATCCAACTGAGTACCCAACTCCTCCTACAAAACTTTCAAAAAGCTAGAACTAAACACAGAACCCCAGTCTGAAATGATGGATATAGTCATATCATCAAATGAAATATCTCATGTACATAGATACGAGCTAACCTCTCATCACTGAAGGGCATCAGAATAGAAATGAAATGTACCAACTTGGTCAACCGATCCACGATGACCCAAATACCATTAGAACCATGGGAAGTGAGAGGCAAACTACTAGCAAAGTCCATGGTAATCCGCTCCCATTTCCACTCAGGAATCGGCAACCTCTAAATCTGACACGCCCTGAGCTTTGGGCCATATCGTATGTGCATCTCAAGCACACATGTACTAGAGGTTGACCCGTAACCCAACCTAACATTCATCATATCATAGGAGTCGAAGGAACTCTAATTCACAAGTTAAGATCGCAAAACAATATCATAAGTTGACACTATATTCATTATAATAACTACGCCTAAGTTCACAGTTGTTCACAATACCTCTATACTAACCAAAATCAAAAAGTATATATGTAGGGACAATCCACCGACTATAGCCAAACAAAGTATTAGAGAGACTAAGTTTAAAGATGAGGACTAATAGATTAATGTCTTCTGGATGTAAGAAAGCTCACCCCTTCAAGTCAATGCACGAACCGCCTGACCGTCTAACCAACTGCATAGGAGAATAAGAAGATTCTTCGGCCTATACGTTGCATGGGGAAGCGTTCGGAGACGGTTAGAGGTTGGAATACTAGCATGTAACTCAAGGATAAGTGATAAAGTGTATCATCAAACAACAACAAATCAATATTTATCACATTGTGTTACATTCATACACCTAATCACACATATAGATATATTAGATTCCAATAAAGATATCAAGGCTCATCAACAATTTCAAGAATTCATTTATTAGACTAAAGTAGAGGACTACCACCTTCCACACTTATCGATTCTCCATGCTTAATACACTAAGGACTTTAGCCACATTCACATTATTATTAGACCGGGGACTTTACCCACATACACATATTCATTATGCTAAGTACTTTAGCCACACACACCACCATTCAATCAAGGGACTTTAACCACCCACATTCATCTAGGCGAGGGAATCCAACCTCATGCCCGTTTGTTAGACAAAGGACTCTAGACACATGCCATATTTGGACTTTACCATAATCCTTTTCATGAGGCGAGGTACTTTGACCTCAAGAGCTCTTCTTAGGCAAATGACTTTACCTTGTATTCACATTGGGCGATGGATATTAAATTCATGACATATCATGGGGAAAGGGACTTTGACCTCAAGCCATTACATAAGGCAAGGGACTTTGACCTCAAGCCATCACAACCATCCTTAGTTGACATTTGGGACTTTACCATCTTGTCTATGCATCAACACACATTCAGTACAACATTTAGGGACTTTAGTCATTAACCGAATTCAACACTATACAAGACCTGATAGTCATTATTAGAGCCTTCATTGCTCAACCATCTCAATAGGCCAATGCCTTCATTCAATTCATAACACTATTTATTTTTCGGTCTTAAAGACCCCCACAAGACACTCACATTTTAGTAGTATTCTCACACCACACTTTAGTTCAATATACTAGTCAAGTTCATCTTCATATTAAGGGACCTTAACTCCCTATTAGTCATTTAACATAACAAGGTTATCATCACACCTTACATGACTCGCCATAATCTTATCATAACATTTATCAAACATCCATACTCATTGGGCCTTTTCCATAGTTCAACACATCATCATCAATTGACTAGACAATTCACTTAGATATTTTTACAAACACCTTTTGTGCATACTTATATCAAGGTCATTTTCATTGTAGATATCATCAATACTAGGATTACTCAAGACCCTCATGTTTAAAAACATACAAAAAGCATCCACATATGCAATCTACCATCAATAACATGTATTAATACAAGTATAAACAAGAATCACCATTATTCATTGTTAGGTAGTAAAACCCTTTTAATTTGATTCAAAACCACTATGTACACTTACTAATTCAAGTGTGAAATACATGGGTTTAGATTTATTTAAAGAGTGGGGAGAGATACATGCCTTAAACAAGATGACACACCAACAATCTTGACTCTTCCTTCTTGCCACAAGATGAACACCTTCAAACCCTAGCCTCCAATCTTGCTTCAAGAGCCTTTAGAGTGTTTAGGAGTGTTTAAGTCTTGTAAATAAAGACTTAGGAGGATACTATGCCTTATATAGTGAGAGGTTCTAGGGTTTTAGGCATGGTAAATGACTAAAAGGTCCTTTTCTAAAAGATGAAAAGCTCATCCATACAGTGGTATGACTCCCCCTTATTGTTCCTTGATCAATCGTGACCTAGGGTATGAGTGGTGCCCTAAATCTCACCCTATGCCTCTCCTAGGTCAACCACACTGTCGCAGGTACGAAAGGGAACCCTAGAGTCATAAACAAGGGTATGATTCATGCCCCAATCGTGAGCTCCACTCGTGACCAAAATAGTCCATACAGTTTGAGACTTTCACTCCATACAGTTGGGTAGCATGCGACTCATATGCATTGGTTACGACCAAGGTATGGTCCTTTTCGATAGAAGGCAATATACTACCCTAACAATCTTTCCAGGGTACGAAAATGGAGAAGGAGAAGGGTACGATTCATGACCAAGGGTATGACTCAAGCCCTTCAACCATACCCACCCCAGAGACACCAAAAGTTGTTGTTCTTTCAAGGGTTCAAGTCTAGGTGCTTCAATTCCTCCCCAGACCATGCATCCTTAAATGATGGGTGAGGCAAGCATAAACACAAGTTAACACACCAACAAGGATGAACCAACCCTTACATAAGTTAGAAACAAGCACACCACAAGGCTACAACACAACACATATCATGATTATAACCAATCAGCCAAATTTTTTTGCAAGGACACATTCTTGGGTGTTTCAAAATCAATCCACTTGGACACTGATGTTCGGTCTATACCTGCCGACAACACAGGCTACGAGCTACAAAGTTTACCATATCTCTCTTCATGGCACTCCACTAGTAATGTTGCATGAAGTCTCTATACATCATAGTTGTACCCGAATGAACAAAATACCTAGAGTTGTGGGTCTCATGCGAAATCTACTAAATTAAATCATCAATCCTCAAGACAAAAATGTAGCTATCCAACCTCAAGACACCCTCAAAGTCTATGGTAACCCTATTTGACTCACCAATCAACACCTGATCGAAAGATACAAAGTCTCTTATCCTCAAACTGGCGATCCCAAATCTACTCAAATAGTGAGGACCTAGCCTTAACACTAGCAAGAATCCTCCTAGTGACTGAAATATCAAGTTGTACCATCACGTTGGCCTAAGGCTGAATTTCCCATGATAATAGAATCTAAGAAACTAAAATACAGGCCAAGCTACCCATACTCACTACCTTATGACTCAAGGTGTCTGCTACGGCATTCGCCTTACTTTGCTGATACAAAATAGAGATATCATAATCCTTAAGAAGCTCTATCCATCTACATTACCTAGTATTTAGATCTTTTTAGTTCATAAGATGCTAAAGAGTGTGATGATCTATGAAAATCTCACAATGCATATCATAAATATAATGCCTCCAAATCTTAAGCATGAAGATTACCTCTGCCAACTCTAAGTCTTGAGTGGGTTAGTTGTGCTCATGCACCTTAAGCTAAAACATAAGCAATAACAAGACCCTGCTACATTAATACATAACCTAAACCAACACCAGAAGCATCATAATACACTGTGAATCCCTTACCCTCAATAGGAAGAGCCAAAATAGGAGCTGAAGAAAGGAACTCCTTGAGATTACCAAAGCTCGACTCATACTCCCCAGACCATCAAAAAGGAACCTCCTTCTGAGTCAATCTAGTCATAAGTGCTAAGATGGTAGCAAAACCCTCAAAGAATCATCTATAATAACTGGACAAACCAATAAAGCTATGAACCTCTGTCAGATATATGGGCCTATCCCAATCACGAATAGCCTTAATCTTTGTAGGGTATACCATAATCCCATCCTTAGACACCACATTCCCAAGGAATGTCATCGAGTCAAGCCAAAATTCATACTTAGAGAACTTGGTAAAAAGTATATGGTCTCTTAAAGTCTATACACTACCCTCGGATGTTGTGTATGTTCCTCTCTACTCCTCTAATACACAAGAATATCATCGACGAACATAATCCTAAAAGAATCCAAATAAGTCCTCAAGAGTTGGTTCATCAAATCCATGAATGCAGCTAGTACATTAGTCAACCCAAAAGACTTTGCTAGGAACTCATAATGATCGTAACGGGCCCTAAAGGCTGTCTTCAGGATATCCTTAGCTCGAATCCTTAACTGATGGTAACCAGACCTCTAATCAATCTTAGAAAACACCACTACACCTTAAATTTGGTCAAATAAGTCATTAATGTGAGGCATAGGATAATGGTTCTTCACTGTAACCTTATTAAGCTGCGTATAATCAATTCACAAATGAATGGATTCATCCTTCTTCTTCACAAACAATATAGGAGCTCCCTAAAGTGCACTCTCTCTAATTATACCCTTACCAAAAAGATCTTGAAGATGAGGATTTAACTCCTTAATCTTTGTAAGAGCCATTTAGTAAGGTGCTATAGAAATAGATTAGGTGTTAGGCTCAAAGTCAATAACAAACTCAATCTTACCAGTAGGAGGTATACTAGGAAGATCGGCAGGGAAAATAGCTAGAAACTCATGGACTAAATGAATAGAGTCAAGATTCTTACTCTTGATATGAACATCATGAATATAAGTGAGATAAGACTAGCAACCCATTAACATAAGTCTCCTAGCATGAACATAAGAAATAATCCCCATCGACTTGTAGCTAATAGCTCTCTGCCACATGATCTTGGGGTATGTTGGGCATGGCTAAGGTAACATTCTTGGAAAAATAGTCCATGACCGCATGAATGTGGGATAACCAGTCTATGCCCCAAATTATATCAAAATGTACCATGTCCAATATAATGAGATCAACATGAGTAGCAACATCTCTAACAGTCATAACACATGATCTAAAAACCTAATCCACTACTACAAAATTGCCCACAGGAGTAGTTACACACAAAGAAATAGATAACAAACCCTAAGATAACTCTAACCGCAGGGCATAATAAGAAGACACATAAGAGTAAGTGGATTTCAGATCAAATAAAGAAAAGACCAACTGACAACACACCAAAATCATATTTGTTATAACAATATTTGAAGACTCAGCCTCGAGCCTAGCAAGTACTAGATACAAATGACTATGCCCACCACTTGGTTGAGCTCCTAACTAATCTCCTATACGACCTTCTTGGTAACCTCCACGAGCACCTAGGGACCACTCCTATGACTATTCAAACCACCTCTAGATAAGGGATAACTACTCTAATAAGGGAAACACTCTAAGATACGGTAATAATCACCCACGACTAGGTAACTCTTACGATTAATGGCTAAAAGCTCTATAACCATAACATGGCTCATGAGCTGAACAAGAACTAGAAGATTCGGCTAACCCAAATAACAACTATAACTAAAATAACTAGAAGATAAACCCCTCAAAGAATGATCGCTACCCTAACAAGGGTGATCACTGACACAAGACTAACCTTTGTTAGTAATTTGGAGCATAGCCCGCGGGTATACTAGGCTAACTCTGAGGCAATACTGTAGCTGTGAAGGGTATCTACCCTATAAACTACTACCCTTGAATAGAGAGATACTATGACTCCCACTAAAGCTACCCTAACATTGAGGTCTCTTATTGTTTCCCCCTTGGGCCTCATAATGCATCTCCTCAATCACCTGAGTATGATAAAAAACCTCAGCAAAAAACCTACCCACAACAACCAAACTCTAAGTGGACATGCAAAAATAAAGTTTTAATCCTCAAATAAAGAAATGACCCCTCTCATACTCAATAGTCAGAAAATAAGTAGCCTATTTAGCCAACTCATGAAAAATAGCCTTATACTTTACAACCGTCATAGAGCCTTACTCCAACCTCGAGAACCAAACCCTCAAATAATACCTAAACTATGAAGTGTGTACTTTTTTAAGAAAATCTCAGAGAACTATGTCCATGTCAAAGGACAGGATCCAATTAGCCTAGAATTAAGATGACCCCTCCACCAATGTTGAGCTGCCAGATCCATACCATGAATCTCAACTAAGCCCAAATTATAGAGCATATACTCACAACAAATTAGAAACGTATATGCATCCTTGCCCAGTGTATCAAAAACCTATGCGGTGCCAATCTCAAGAATTTGCCCAACATCTTTTGCTTCTTAACAGACATAGCAGGCTAGGCAACCACTAGCTGAGCAACTTCTGACATAGAAGGGACCTTAACAATGGGATTCACAACTATAGGTTGCACCCTTACCTCAGTACCACTCACATCCATAGATAGTGCACCATCAGATAATGTATCACCAACTAAACCTAAAAGATAATCTAAAGTACCCCTGAGAACTGAAGAAAAAATAAATATCAATAAATCCTGGGTCAATCTCTGGCCCACCACCGGCTGGGGTGGAAGAATATCTGGTTCGAGAGCAAGAATAAGGTTTGGTGAAGGCCCCCTATCCTGGCCCTTAGCTTAGGATACATCTCAAGGCTGTCAAAGAACTATGGATTGTCCACAATAAATGATAGAGTCCCTAGGCTTGATCTAGGGACCCTAATCTCAAATTTAAACACCTAGGTCTTGAACCATTAAAGAACAAATTCATTTTTGTACCTTTAAGTTAGGTATGACCATAGACTTGAGTCATACCCTTGGCCATGGATTGTACCCACCTTTCCCTCCCCTTTTGTACCTTGATCAGTCCATGAGGGTATTATATTGTTTCCTATATGACATTACCTTACCTTGGTTGTAACTAATGCATCCAAGTCATATACTACTCAACCGTATAGAGGGAACCTCAAACCAAGTGGACTATTTTTGTCACAAGTAAAGCTTATGAGTTACGGGTGAATCATGCCCTTTGGATATGCCTCAAGGGTTATCACTCATACCTATAATAGTATGGTTGAACTAGGAGAAGCCTAGGGTATGATTTAGGGTACCACTCTTACCCTAGGGTATGATTTCTAAGAGGGTCGTATGGGGGAGTCACACCCCTAGTGAGGTCTCTTTTTAGATTTTAACTAAGGTCCTTGTGGTCATTTACCTTGACTAAAACACTAAGACCTCATACTATATAAGGCATTTTAGCCCCCTAAGCCCTAATTTTACAAGACTCAAACACTCCAAAACACTATAAAAGTTCCTTGAAGCAAAATTGGAGGCCGGGGTTTGGAGGGAGCTCATCTAGTGGCAAGAAGGAGCCAAGATTATTGGCATGTAACCCTTTTTAAGGCATTTATCTCTTCCCCTTTTTAAATATATATAATCCCATGTATTTCACACTTGAATTAGTAAGTGTACATGGTGGTTTTGAAATCAAATGAAAAGGATTTTGTTGCCTAATGATGTATGAAGTTACATCTTTCTTAGACTTATGTTTATATGCGAAATTGATGATGAATTGCATGTGTGGGTGATTTTTGTATGTGGATTAACATAAGGTCCTTTAGTAACCCTAACTTGACACTATATACCATGAAAATGGCCTTGTTGAAGGTATGAACCTAAGGTGTTTATGAAAATGTCTAAGTGAGCTGCGTAGTCATATGTTGTTGATGTATTGATCTAAGGAACTAGACCAATGAACATAAATGAATGATAAATGATATTTTAAATAAATTGTGAACTATGTGTAATTAAATTGATAACCTTGGTTGTTCGCTAATGAAAGGGTAAAGTCCCTAGATATAAAGATAAACTTAAATTATAGGTTGAACCCAAGTGTGGTGAGACTATGGTATAGAATTGTTGAAAGGGTATTGATGACCATAAATTACATTGTAAGTTTAATTAAGTGAAGGCATTGGACTACTGATATGGTTGAGAAATAAAGGCTCTTATAAGGACCATGTGGTTATGTAAAGTATTGAATTGGCTAAAATGGTTACAGTTCTTAAATATTGTATTGAATTTATGTTGATGCATGGGCAAAGGGTTAAAGTCCCAAATGCTAACTAATTCTAGTTATGATGGCTTGAGGTCAAAGTACCTTTCCTTATATGATGGCTTAAGATTGAAGTCCCTTGCCTTATGAATGGCTTGAGGTTGAAGTCCCTTTCCTAATGATACTTCTCAAGATTAAAGTCTCATTCTTAAAGAGATATATTAAGGTCAAATCTCCTCACCAAAGGAAACAACTTGTGGTTAAAGTCTAAGTGAGACATGAGGTTAGAGTCCCCTGTCTAATTAATGGGCATAAGGTTGGATTCCCTCACCTAGATAATTGTGTGTGTAGTTAGAGTCCCTTATTTGAATAAATATGTAAGTGGTTAAAGTCCTTGACCAATGAATTAATGTTTATGGTTAAAGTCCCATGTCTAATGATAATGTGAATGTGGTTAGAGTCCTTTTACTATTGATAATGTTTGAAGATATAAGTGTGGGAGCTTATAGCCTCCACTTTCTCAATAATGAATAAGTGCTGAAAGTATATTGATAAGACTTGTTCCTTGTTTGGCATGTGATATAATGATATGTATGGAAAAGTGTATGAATGTGATAAAACGTGATATATTGACTTGTTGTTGATTGATGATGTTATTTTATCACTTATCCTTAAGTTATATGATAGCGTTCCAATCGCTAACTATCTCTGGGTGCTATGTCCCCACGTAACATAAGGGCCAAAGTATCTTTTTTCTCTTTCCGCGTAGAGATTAAGCGATCAAAGTAGCTCGTGCACTAACTTGAAGTAGTGAGCTTCCTTACTCCAAAAGACGTACAACTCTTGGTCTCTTATCTTTAGACTTGGTTTGGGTATCATCGGGGGCTTGACCCGACACATACATTTATTTGACTTTGGTTTTGTATAGAGGTATTATGAACAATTGTGAACTTGGGTAAGAGTTAGTTATTATGAACCTAATATTGGCTTATGATATTATTTTTCCAGTCTTAACTTGTGAGTTTGAATTCCTTCGACTCCTATTGTATGATGAGATATTTGGGTCGAGTTATTAGGGGCAACCTTTGGTTCATATGGGCCTGAGGTGCCCATAAGACATAGACCAGGGTTTGGGTTATGTCAAGTAGGGAAGAGATGCATGACTTGGTGATATTCATGGACTTGATGAATAGGGTCTATTATCCGTTCTTAGACATAGTTGTCATTGTCTTCATGGATGATATCCTAGTCTATTCTAAGAGTGAGGAAGAT
The DNA here is from genome assembly GCF_002878395.1 of Capsicum annuum. NCBI lineage: Eukaryota > Viridiplantae > Streptophyta > Magnoliopsida > Solanales > Solanaceae > Capsicum > Capsicum annuum. The sequence goes on from NC_061122.1 coordinate 169,299,087, forward strand.
AATGCGATCACCTCCGTGCCATGTTGCAAACTTTGAAGTATCACCGTTTGAATGCTCAGTTCTTCATGTATTAGTTTTGGTTGAAATCAATAGTTTTTCTTAATCATATTATCTGTCTCAAGTGAAGGGATCATGGTATATCCCTAAAAGATTATGCGATGGTGTGTCCTTTAGTGTCCGAACCTAAGGACTCCTCCTTTTCTATGTTGTGTTGGGGTGGGTCTCACTTATTACCTAGGTGGTTTCTATAGAGCCCTTCATACCTATAGTGTTGTGTCCTTGCAGGGGGTCTTCTCTTGAGTGGCGTGAGTGGTTTTTGTGCTTTAGTTACTTTATAACCCTTTATATGTTGTAAGTGGATCGGGGAGCATGGTAGTGTTTTCAAAAAAGGAAAATGCTAAAATCCCTAAGCGGGGGAGATTTTAGGGTGCCTTTTTAAGGCATTGCATGGTAGGAGATATGAATTTTTTATTTGATGGTATGGCATCGGTAAGGGTAAGTTGCTTGACCCCAATCTAGTTCACCAAACCTTGGAAAAAAGTAAAGGTAATTCGTAAGAGATTGAAGACCTCTCAAAGTCACCAAAAGTCTTATGTGGACCTGTGGTATAGGAGTTTAAAGTTTAGAGTTGGCAATTAGGTATCCTTGAAGGTATCTCCTATGGAGGGAGAGATGTGATTCAGTAGAAAAGAGAAAAGCTTAGTCCCCGTTATGTTGGTCCCTATTTGGTCTTGAAAGGGGTTGGCAATGCTTCCTATGAGTTGGAGTTTCCTTCTAGGTCGAGATCTATTTCACCCAGTTTTCCATGCCTCTATGTTTCAAAAATGCATAGATGATCCTTCGTTGATTGTTCCCTTAAAGGACATTGGTATTTTTATGCTCTTTGTCTTGTGAGGAGATCCCGGTGAGGATCTTGGGTTGGAAAATTTTCAGGTGGCGGATGATAAAAATAGCTTCGGTGAAGGTTCTATGGAATAACCAATAAGTCCGAGGAAGCTACTTAGGAGATAGAGGAGGACATAACATTAGAGGAGGACATAACATCCAAGTATCCATAATTTTTTTCCGTTCTAAAAACTCATGCTAAATGTGTGTGTTGGTGTTATAAATATGGTTTATGTCATTGATAAGAAGATGGGTGAGACCCCTATACTTTTAATTGATTCATGTCTTCATTAGATAAGGGATTGAAGTTCCCAATGCTTGAGTTACTTTATATCTTTGAAAGACAATGGGTTTAAGCCCTTGAGATTTGAATTGACCAAGTATTTTGATAAATGATGGGTTGGAATTCCAAAGACCAATGAAACAAAATGGCTGATTGATGATGACCATGATCTATATATTGTATCCATGTTGTGTGCTTGTTCTAACTTGTGTAAGTGTTGATTTGATGCATGTTGATGTGTTAACTTATGTTCATGCTTGCCTTACCTATCATTCGCAGATGAATGATCCAAGTGGGGTGAATTGAATAACCTAGGTCTTGAACTATTGGAAGACAACTTTATTTTTGTATCTCTGGGTTGGGTACAACTAGAGGCTTGAGTTGTACCCTTGGATACAACTCGTACCCACATTGACCTTCCCTCTTATATCCTAGGTAGTATGTGAGGGTAAACACTGTTCACTATACAACATGGCCTCCCCTTGGTCATAACCAATGCATATGAGTCGTCTACTACTCAATCGTATGGAGTAAAGTTTCAACTTGAGTGAACTATTTTTTGTATGGATGAAGCTTATGAGTTAGGGGTTGAGTTTTACTCTTTGACTATGACTCAAGTATGTCCACTCACACCCTTAACAGTGTAGATGAACTAGTAAGACCCTAGGGTACAAGTAAGTGTACCATTTGTACCCTAGGGTACGATTACTAAGGGAGTCATATGGGGGAGTCATACCCTTGGACGAGGTCAATTTATAGCTTTTAACTAAGGGCCTTGTGGTAATTTCCCATACCTAAAACCCTAAAAACTCTTACTATATAAGTATGTGTATCCTCCTAAACATCCATTTGGATGAATCAAACATCCTAAACACTCTCTTAAACTCTTCTTTAAAAGATTGGAGGCTAGGGTTACAAGGGAACTCATCTTGTGGGAAGAAGGAGTCAATTTTCTTAGCAATTAAAGTTTTTTAAGGCATTTACCTCTTTCCCTTTCTAAATAACTCTAAACCCATGTATTTCACACTTGGATTAGTAAGTGTACATGGTGGTTTTGAAATCAATGAAAAGTGTTTTGTTGCCTAATGATGAATAAAGTTGATACTTGTTTAGACTTGTGTTTATATATGTTATTAATGATGATTTGCATGTGTGGGTACTTTTTGTATGTGGTCTAACATGAGGGTATTGAGTAACCCTAACCTTAATGAATTCTACCATGACAATAGCCATGTTAAAGGAATATACATAAGGTGTTTGTGGAAATGTCTAAGTGAATTCTCTAGTTACATGCTGGTAATATTTTGAATTATGGAAATGGCCCAATAAGCATGAATTATTCATAAATGTATTTGAGAAGTTCAAATATATATCTATGGAATTGGTCTAGTGAATAGGGATAAGTCATAATAAGGACTCAATGAATGTGTATACTTGTAGATGGTTGGTTAGGGCCTTGTTGGCCATGTATTGAGTTATAATGATTTTAAATGCTTGGTAAATTGTTGATAAGAACCTTTTTAATCATGTAACATATTAGGTTATGGCTTTAAATAGGGTGATGGCCCTATAAGTAAGAATGGTTGATAATTTGTATTGTGTTAATGTTGATATCCATGTAATTGATTGAATTATGACCATATGGGTGTTATGGATAAAAAAGGGGTTAATTCCCCAAGTTTGAAATTGAATTTGGGTATGGAACTAAAGTGTGGCATAGAAATATTAATGAATATAAATGAGTTAGTAGGGGTCTTGATGACTGCCGATTGAATTGAATGATGGTTTGAATCAAGGCATTGGCCTAATTAAGTGTTCAATCAATGAATATTTCCATGAAGAACTTATGGTCTCGTGTGGGTCTTGATGACCATAAATTCAATTATGTGATGGAATGAGTTAAGGCATCAGCCTATTGAAATGGTTGAGCAATGAAGGCTTACATGAGGACCAAGTGGTCATGTGTTATGTTGAATTTGCTAAATGAGCTAAAGTCCTTAAATGTCAAAATGAATTGTATGGATGTTAATGTATGAACCAATGGACTGAGGATCCAAATGCTAACTAATGATGGTAATATAATGGCTTGTGGTTAAAGTCCCTTGCCTTATGAAATGACTTGTGGTTAAAGTCCCTCGTTTAATGACTTGTGGTTAAAGTCCCTCGTCTAATAGCTTATGGTTAGAGTCCCTTTCTTAAAGAGATCTCTTGAGGTTAAAATACCTCGCCTTACGAAACGACATGTGATTAAAGTTCCATGACCGATTGAATAAAATAGCATGTGATTAAAGTTCCTTGACTGATTGAATGAAACGCCATATCATTAAAGTTCCATGACTGATTGAATGAAATGGTATGTTATTAAAGTTCCAAGACTGATTGAATAAAATGGCATATGATTAAAGTTCCATGACCGATTGAATGAAATGACACGTGATTAAAGTTCCATGACCGAATGAATATGTGCACATGTGATTAGAGTTCCATACCCACTTGAGTATGTGCACATGTGATTAGAGTTCCATGCCTAAGTGTATATGTGAGCATGTGATTAAAGTTCCATGTCTAATTGAATGTGTGAGCATGTGCGATTCCCATGCCTAATGGATTGTGGTATATGGATAGAACCCTTGTTTCCATAGATGGATATGTAGTTTTATTTCCTTTCTTAATGAGTGTACCCATGGTTGAAGTACTCTGTCTAATGACGTGTGATTATGGTTAAAATACTATGTCTAATTTGAATGGGTTGAACCTAAGTGTGGAATGATAAAGTCCTCCACTTTATGTCATGTGATTGAAAGATTTGAGAACATTATTAAGTCTTGGTGTCTTGTTGACATGTGATGTACCTTTATGTAAGGATTAATGATGATTGAATATAGTATATTGACCGGTTGTTGATTGACGATGTTATTTTATCCTTATCCTTGAGATACATGCCAGTGCGCCAATTGTTAACTATCTCCGGAAGCTATGTCCCCACATGACATACGGGCTAGAGCATCTCTTTCTTGTTCTATGTAGTGAGCATGTGTTTGAGCAGTTCGTGCATTGACCTTAAAGTGGTGAGCATCCATACTCCGGAAGACCTACCTCTCATATTCTCGTTATCTTCTATCATAGACTTGTATAGGTTTGGTACTTGGCTATTGTCAGGGGCATATCTCGACATATTACTGACTTTGGTTGTTAGAGGTTCTGTGGACAACTGTGGACTTAGGTGTATCGGTTAGACTATTGACATTAATGAAATTCTAAATGTTGTCTAGTATTGACTATTAGCCTTATATATTTCTGCTATCTTATTATAAGGCTAGGATTCACCCGACCTTTGTGGTTGTTGTGAAGATGGTTAGGTTGGGTTATCGGCGCGACCTCCAATTCAGGTGAGCTTGAGGTGCCCATATGACATGACCCAATTTTAGGGAGTGTCAAGTATGGGCACCTCAAGCTCACGTGAATCGGAGGTCACCCCGATAACCCAACCAAAATCATCGCATCAATCACAAGAGATTGTTAGACAAGGGTCCCTAACCACATGCCAACTCATTTAGGCCAAGGAACTCTATCCATGGACTCTTAGGCAAGGGATTCTAACCACTGGTTCTTTAGACATAGACAAGGGACTCATGCTACTCTAGACATGGGACTCCAACCTCATGCTACTCTAGACATGGGACTCCAGCCTCATGCTACTCTAGGCATGGGACTCCATCCTCATGCTACTCTAGACATGGGGCACCAAATTCATGCTACTCCAGACATGGGACTCCAAACTCATGCTACTTTAGACATGGGACTCCAAACTCATGCTACTTTCGACATGAAACTCCAATGTATTGCTACTCTAGATATGGGACTTTAACCTTATGCTACTCTAGACAGGTGACTCCAACCTCATGCTTTTATTAGGCATAAGACTTTAACCTCAAGCCCTATCATTCCATTACTAGTGGGCCCTTTATTCCTAACTCTTTTTATTCATGAATCTACTCTCATGCAATTCATTTCAACACTTAAGGACTCCAACCTATTTGACCAATTCAACACCACATATGACCACATGGTCATGGCACCATCCATTCATCATAGACTTTGATTGGCAAATGCCTCACCTTAATTCATTATTAAATTCAAACTATGGTCACCAAGACCCTTACAAACCATTCCCACTTCACAAGTAATCTTACAAAACATTTTATACTACACATTAGTTTAACACACAATTCAAGTTTAATTTCATGTTTAGGGACCTTAACCCTCTTTTTAGTCATCAAGACAACAAGGTCATACATTACACAATGCTAGGCTCACAATACCCTCATAATATCATTCTTGAATCATTCATACTCATTGGTTCATTTCCCTAATTCAATACATCACCAACATATGACTAGACAATTCACTTAGACATTTTCATAAACACCTTGGGTGCATACCCTCAACAGGGCTATTTTTATAGTATATATTATCAAGATTAGGGTTACTCAAGCACTCCATGTTAAACCACATACAAAAAGCACCCACATATATAAATCATCATCAATATCACATATAAACATGAGTCTAAGCAAGATTCAACATTATATATCATTAGGCAACAAAACACTTTTCATTTGATTTTAAATCCACCATGTACACTTACTAATCCAAGTGTAAAATACATGGGTTTTGAGATATTTAAAGAGGGGAAGAGATATATCTATTAAACAAGTTGATTCAATGAATAACTTGACACCTCTCTTGCCTCCAGATAAACCCTCTTCAAACCCTAGCCTCCAATCTTGTTTCAAGACCCATTAAGAGTGTTTGGAATGTTTGATACACTACACAAGTATTATGAGATGCCAAGAGGACTTATATAGGGAGCGAACTTAGGGTTTTGGCAAGTGAAATAACCAAAAATCCTTTAGTTAAAAGATGAAAAGTGTCTTCGTCCAGGGGTACGACTCCCCCATATGATTCCCTTAGTAATCATACCCTAGGGTACGAGTGGTACCCTAACTCATACCTTAGGCTTCTCCTAGGTCACCCACACTATTAAGGGTATAACTAGAAACCTTTGAGTCATATCCAAAGGGTACAAATCACCCCTAACTCATATGGACCAGCCGTATAGAAAACAGTCCACTCCAAACTAGGTCCTTACTCTATACGGTTGAGCAGTATATGACTCATATACATGGGTATGATAAAGGGGTGACCATGTCGTATAGAAAATAGTATACTACCCCAACAATTCAAGGAATAGGAGGGGGAGGGGAGAGTGTATTTTACCCACATCCATGGGTAAGACTCAAGATCCAAGTCGTGCCCAACTCAGGACACCAAAATATTGTTGTTCCTCTCAAGGCTCAAGACCTAGGAGTTTCAATTCTCCCCCACTTGGATCATTAGTCAACGAATGAAAGGTAAGGAAAGTATAGAAACACATTAACACATGGTCTCATTTCAAAACAATCTTTAAAAATAGTTAAAACAAAGCATACATCAAGGATATAACATAGCCCGCCTCATATTAACCTTCCACCAACCATTTTATTTCATTGACCTTAGGACTCAAACCCAATCTTATCGTGGAACTCATTCAATTCATAATTTAGGGACTTTATCTCATTGTCTAAACAAGACATAACTCAAGGTAGGAAAATTAGCACATACTTCAATCACGAGTGTTTGGAAGGGGAAAACAAATGCAGTTACTCGGACTTGATGTCATTATCCGCCTTTCAAGTAGCTTCCTCAGAATTTTGATTCCTCCATGGAACCCTCACAAAATACACCTCTTTCATTCGCATCCGACAAACTTACCACTCTAAGATCTCATTGAGACCTCCTTAAAGAACAAGGATCTGAGATACCAATAGCAACCACCTCTACTTAACACATAGAACTCCGAGGGATGGACTTATACTAGAGAGAAAGTCCCACCTAACTTAGAATTTACCAAGTCACATCACTACGAGAGATTGATTTTATCTATGCACCACCACTTCTATGTTCAAGCCTATTCAAAGCAATAAAGAGTTAACTTAAGCCACTGGGCTCTACTCCTTTCATCTATCCTACGACACCCCTCCACTTCCATCACCCTTATAATATGGATACCATAAGTAAGGGATGGGGACAAACCATATCCAATAACTATAACCAAAATCCCCAACCCAAACTTGAAACCCAAAACCATAAAACTACTATGCCATGAAACATGTCATACGACCAAGCCTCATGACATCTCTTATGTCTTCAACAAAACTATGAGTATGCCTACCAAATCACGACATTTATGCCTATCATTTGTATACTTGAGGTATAATATATCCATTAAACGATTTAACACCCTCTACCATTTCCTCAACGGTTGCCACCACCTGCTTTTTTCCTATCCACTTCTCATGGCACAACCGTACCTCACCTTCCAAAGCCTTAACCCTAGTAGCTACTCTAGACTCTCCCCCACTTAGGGACTTCTACAATCCCCATTACCACTATCACCATGCTTCCAAAGCCACTACCACCCAAATATAAAGGGATCCATTTAAGGACCCGAAGTACAAGGATTATCCAATCCACCTAAGGCAAGACAAAGACCCTCAAAATGAGACATATCACCATAGGAACGAGGCACTTTATAACAACTACCTAACCAATATAGAGAATCATCTCAAACAAGCCATATTATAAGAGGGGTTCTTTGAATTGGACACCAAAAGAAATACAACCACATATACCACAACTAGTGTGAAATGAGGTCAAGATTTATATCCCAAGAATAAGGCAAATACAACAATGGAAACTTTGGGCGTAAGCACTAAAGGAATGCATGCAACACTATTAGGGCAATCTCTTAGTCGAGATAGAAGAGAATCACTAGAATATGACACCCGACCTCTCCTTAAAGTTCACCACCAGAAGAAAATTTAACATTGACCCACAACCTTCATCCCATTGCCCCTATAAGCACAACTCTCTGCCCTAATGGGTGTCACTAAGGATATATTCTAGGACCACTTGGTTCTCCCATACCTAAAACTTTATCCATCTATAAAATATCTACAGTTTGGTATTGCCATATGAGCTCCATGATCAAACCCATTCAATGAATAGACCTTCAATTGACTAGTCCAACCGAACTCCCAGCCTACATGGCCCCAACCTTCCCACTATTGTATTTCCCAAGTCATCAATCTCGTCCAACCTAATAATTTTCCTTCATGATTTCTATATTGCTACCACCGATCTGACATACTCCCTCGATCAACATCAATATCTAAGCTTCATACTTAGAGTCTATCAACCACCACATACTACTGATAAAGTACCTTATATAAGGTATGCATATACATGGTCCACCCCACAAGGTGGACACTATCAACTGTTTATCCACCAACCAATGACCTATTTACTTTCAAGGAAACCACCCCTCTTATGTATGAATACAAAAACACTCCTACCAAAAGATAAAAATCATTCTATTAAGAAAGCATAAAAATTGGACCAATATCCTAAATAAGGCAATTTCACAACTCATTCCCCCTCTTATTTTGGGGTACTAGGAAGGTCATCAAAGAGAACCTCAAGATAATCATAATTCATGGGGATGACTTTTAGAGAAGATCCTGTTGAGTTAGAATCATTAACTCAGACCAAAATATGCAAACACTTTCTAGGGGTCAACTTTTTAGGTTCTGTAATAGTGACATACCTCCTCTTCCCATATAATAAACGACTCATTAAAAAATCTTAAGCATGACCCTGTGGTCCAACAATCTAAATAATTATAGCATGAGTGCGACCGACCTATGCCTGAGGTATCATAAAATCAACAAGGTCCAACCCCACCAAGTTTACCCTAAATCTCTACCGCCAACAAATACTACACAACCCTTATAGAATTTTTAACAACCACAGGGTCAACTACTAGGGCAGAAATAAAGAGGAGTCTAAAATAACTTTAGTATAAATCTAAGATACACAATCACAAGTGAGGTCTAATAAGAAGAAGTAGATCTTAGGTCAAATAGATAATACACATCATGTGAGAAGAGTTTTAACATACCCATGTCATAATCAGGAGATACCTTAAACTCCTAAAGGGTAGTAGGAGCATTTAGATGATGTTGACCAATGTCAGATCTAGAAGTTACACCCCTTGGTGCAAAAGCTAGAGAATTAGCGATCGATACCCTATTTGCCCAAGCGATAATCCTTATGGGACACTTCTATTGTATATGACCCAACTGTCCATAGTTAAAACACCAGTTCCTTCCTTTATTGCAACAAGCACGATGTGACTAACCATAAATCTAACAAGAAGGATAAGTGGGTGAAATTTAACACCCAATGGCCTAAAGCTGGGCACCTTATGCCCTTAAAGCATTACCAATTTTGAGATACCTGTCTCCCAATGAATTTGGGTAGGGGGCACTAGTCATAGAGCAAGAGTTAGGACCCATCCAAATTTTTCTCTTAAACTTCTTACCACTACACTGGTGGCCTCCCTTTTACCTAGAAGATAGAGAACTCTTACCCGACCTTTTTCCCAGCCTTAACTCATTCCTCCCCATACTAATAGGACCAGACTAGCGTGATAGGGTTACCACTAACTGGGCTAACAGATGAATAAAATGTCAAAACTTGGAATTAGTATCCTCTCCCTGAGGTAACTGAGAATGAGTATTGCCTTTTAGAGTAGGGTTAAGGAAGACCGGTGGGGATCCATAAGGAAAATTGGAACTACGAACCTCATATGGGTCTGTTCCCTTAAGTTGGATGAGTTTCAACCATGTTTACCTTTGTCATGATAGAAGAGTTTGCCTTAATGCCAGATCTCCTTAGAGGCATGATATGAAGAATAAGCAAATATAAATTAGAAAGAATCCAATACCTTAGACTCTATATCTTGAGATATAAACACAAGAAAGGGAAATATTCTTAAGTATTTTGTAGCCCCTCTCTTATAAGTGTGTCATGCATCACACCCATAAAAGAGACTTTACTTGACATGACTTTGTGGATGCCCAACTGACCAAGAACCTAGGCTCTGATGCCAACCTGACACGACCCAAAATTGGGCCATGTTTTTAAGTCACCTAAAGCTCACATGAAATGGAGGTCACCCTGATAACCCAACATAAATCATCACATCAATCACAAGAGTCAAATGGATTTCGACCATAAAGTAGGATAGCAAAACACATACTATTAGTCGTAACTTAAACATGTCTTCAATATTCATTTGATTCATCAAACTAGACAACATACCAAAGTCCATAGTCATCCACAAAACCTCTACCAATTCAACGTCCTAGTGTCAGTACATACCCCCGGCAATAGCATAAATTCTAAGTATAAATAAGTCTATTAATATAAACAATGAGTTAAAATATAAGACTTTCAAATGTATGGAATATCACTACTTAAATTTAGATACTCGATCCACTTGATCACCCGATCAATGCATAGGAAAATAAGAAGAAGCTCTGGCCCCAATGTCGCTTGGCGATATAGTGTTCGGAGATGGTTAGCGGTTGGAATGCTAGAATGTAACTCAAGGATAAGGATAAATAGTATCATTATTCCATAATAAGTCAATATATCATATTCTATCATATTCATACACTTATACATGCTTATAGGTATAGCACATGTCAAAAGAAAACAAGTATCAATATCATTCATGGAGTACCCAATCCAAAGACATAAAATGAAGGGCTCCGACTTTCCACACTTAGGTTCAAATGGTTTCCATTATATCAAGGACATTAACCACATCAACTTATTGTTAGAAAAGGGTCCCCAACCACTCGCCTACTTATTTAGGCCAAGGAACTCTATCCACGGACTCTTAGGCAAGAAACTCTAACCTCTAGTTCCTTAGATATAGACAATGGACTCATGCTACTCTAGAAATGGAACTCCAACCTCATGATACTCTAGATATGGGACTCTAACCTCATGCTATTCTAGACATAGGACACTAAGCACATGCTACTCTAGACATGGGACTCTAACAGCATGCTACTCTAGACAAGGGACTCCAACCTCATGCTACTCTAGACATGAGATTCCAACCTCATGCTACTATATACATATGACTCTATACCCCATAGTTATCCTAGCTCAATTCAGCTCTTAGTTAAAAGCATAAGATGCTTAAAGCCTAAAAATTTAGTTAAGTATTAGGGACTTAGCAATTTTGAGACCTCCTAACTTTAAGGATTTTTAAGTTGACCTTTCAGACTCTAAAATAATGGTTTTTGAGCTAATTCATATTTAGGGGTGTAAGGAGTTTGTCTTAGGGAAGTTTTGAATTTTTCAGATGAGAATTAAGGCAGGTTTGGATTTTGATTCCAGAACCTCACCACTGTAGTGGTGTGTCACTGTGGGTATAGTGATGGACTATTTAGTGTCATGGTGTACTTCCAAATGGCATCCCTATTATGAATTTAATCTTCTGTGGGGTGGTTAGGTCTTTTCCCATTTCCCCAAGTCATAAAAACACGAGATTAAATGACAGCCCAAATTCTCTAATTTTACTCTTAAGGACAAATCCTAATCACCCCCCCCCCCCCAAGTTCATCTATTCAATCATCTTCTCTTTAAGAAAAACCAAGAATTCAAGTTACCTAATAAAAGAATTTCAATAAAGCTTTCAAGATCATCTCCAAGGCTTTCAAGGTCAAGAATTCTCCACAAAGTCAAGTCTATTAAGGCATGTAGCGCTATGAACAAGGATACTCTTTCATCCTTGTGCCCAAAACTTATTTTAAAGCTAAGATTTTATGAATCGCCAATTTAGGGTTCATACCCAAACTATCTTGTTTTGAGTTTATGAGGTTATAATATGATTTAAGTATTGATGTGAATGTTTATTCTCATTTATTTATGCTTTGACTTGAAGATTTATATTATGAACTAAATTTCATTATCTTGACATGATATTGTTGAAAGATTTCATGATGATAATTGAGAATGAAGCTTTATTATAGAATTCTAAGAATTTAAGTACATATGCTCTAAACCCCAAGTATGATTTTTGAGATTTTAAGAAGACTATGATCTATGATTTTTGAGATTTTAAGAAGACTATGATCTTAAGTTTCTTTGATAACTTTATACTAAGACTTGAAGTAAAGATTAATCTTTTGATCGTAAGCTATGACGTGGAATCCATATTTGTTCATCTTGATTTTAATTTAAAGCGAAGAGAAGCATACATGGTTTTCATCTACAAACCTTGTTCTATTTTAAGGTGAATTTTCTAAAAGTATGAGCATATAAGTAATATGGAAGTAGTATTTAGCACTGAGTTGGGTATGAGTCCAAGGTCAAATTCCTCACAACTATGTCACCTTAGGTTTAAGTTCCATTGTAAGTTAAGTATAGTGATCACTTGAGTTAAGGTTCTATTTTGATGGAAAGGGTAGGATAGCTCACTCCAACGTGGGTAAGATGTTGGACTCCATGATAGCTCACATGATTTATGTCGGTTCAAAGAACCTCCCAAAACAACAAGTATAAGTAAAGATTTAAAACTAATGTTATGGCTCACAAAGTTTATCCTTATGCTTTATTACTCATGTTTATGATTTTACAACTTTCGTTTTATTCAAGCTCAAGATGAGTCATCCACACCTAGCATACATTATTTTAAAGTCTATGTGTATATTTTGTTATTGTTTTACTTATGAATTCACCCCCAAATACTCAATATATTCCAAAAGTACTGATCTACATATATATCTATGTGCTATATTATTTTATAATGTAGTACCAGTTGTAGCCCACACATCATAATCAGACAGTGTGCAACTTTTAGTCGGTAGGTAATGAGTCCTTTTGATTTAATAGCTCGAGTCAATCCTAGTTTGAGAAGCATTTTATTTTCTTTATTCAATCATATTGATTAGAGATAGCTGGGGGTCATGTCCTTACTACCTATAGTCAATATTATTAGAGGCTTCATAGACAGTTAGTACAGTTGACGTATTTGATTCCAATTTTGTTTTGTATAACCAGAGTTGTGATCATTTTAAATAGTTTTGTTTTGAGCATTTTCAACTAAATACTTCTCTTTCGTGTGTTACTTATAGTCTTATGTATTTTAATCTATAGCATAAGCATCATCCCAATATAGGGTTATCTTGGAATCACTTGTGGTCCTAAGAACCATGTAACGTACAGGGGGTAGGCTCAGGGAGTTACAAACTCGGTATCAGATCATAGAGTTCAAGAGTCCTAGGGTATATATGAAGCCGTATCTAGTAGTCTTGTGGAATGATATAGAGATATTTGTACTTTTCTTTGAGAGGCAACAGAGCATTTAGGAAATATTTCTCTTCTTTCATACTTTAGATCATGCTGTAAAGTCTTTTTATCAGAAAATTCTATCGATTTATGTGTTACTCCATAATTCTCAATCTATGAATTTCCAAGATAACATGAGTACTAGATTTCAATTTCTCCCAATATAATGCTCTCAAATTTACTATCACTAACTTTAGAGTCACACAAGGGTCTTGAGAGGAGATCACTAGTGTGTTATAAGTCCCTTAAGTTGAAAGCTTATGTTCTCGTCCATATGAGTTATTTATTTAATATAGAATAAGATATGTATTCAGATTCCTCATTGTCCTTTCAAGATTGATAATGCTTATGAGAGAAGATAGTATGAATCTAAGTTGTTAAATAGAGTCTAAATTATAGGGATATTACGACATTGAGTGTTATGGTTCATAATTAGTAGAACCTTCTTATAGTTGGAAGTATGTGTTTATAAGTGTAGTGATAAGAAAGGTGGCAATGGCGGTTGATCAAATGTATATAGAGGAATTTTTGCATATGATCGAGTTAGTGGTGAGGTTATAGGTCCTTGTATTTTATCTTTAGGGTACTCAATGTGGTACAAGTTACTTGGTTAAAGGTAGAGAAGGAGTTATTGATGGTATTTATTGTGTTAGAAAAGTATAGGTTATTGATGAAAGTATTAGTGGTTGAGTATTGTGAATTTAGGCTTCTCTTGAGGTTGCAAGGAGTTTAGCTGGAACTTATAGAGCTATGAAGGGAATTTAGGTGTATAGATGGGTGAATAGTAGTAATGTGAAAAGGGATAGTATGCTAATAGATTATAATAAGATAGGCCATACGATCATGATCAATTATTATTATTATGAGGTTCTAGTGTACTAGTGTTTATTAATGTTTTATTATATAGCTTCCAAGTGAGAATAGTATATGAGGTTGGATTGTTAATCATGTATAGCACTAAACACTAAGTTTGAACAGTGGATGATCTTCAAGGTGGAAATAATGATTGTTTGGTTAGTGATGTTGGTTATATAGAAGTGATCTAGTAGGCTTTAACAGTATATGCAAGAGTTTAGGTTCATTTGTTCGTAATTGAGTATGACGTTGTAATTATGATTTACATATTTACCCAAGGTGATATGTGGGTTGCATAATTTTCTAAGATTATTAAAGAGTGTGTGTGGTTAGCAGTACCCTTGAGTTGCTAAACGGGAAGAAGGCTAGTTATATAATATTTGGTGTTCTTAATAGCTAAGTTAAGGAGTTATGGATAAGTGATGTTGAGTCTTTGAGTATGATTTTGATTCTCATAGTTTAAGGATAAATATAAGTTTAGAGATATGATATTAGTAGTCTATGATGGAAGTAGTATGGTTAATTATAATTAGGGAATATCCATGTTAAGTGTTAGAATCTAAGTTTGAATCTTTGAAGATTAAGTAAATAGAAAGAAGAGTTGAAACTCTAGATAATGTGAACTTAGGGTATGGTGATACTCATAAAGATTCTACTTTAGTAAGTGTTCAAGTTATTATATGATGGCTATTGGGATATAGAAAGTTAAGAATTGTATTTTAGAAGGAAGTACAAGCAGCAGTTTCTACACTTTCAGATGTAGTCTTTTAGGTTGAGTTTATTAGTTATGTGTGTTGTTATATCTCGTGCTCTAGAATAAAGTGGTTGTAGTTCAGTTTAGAGTTTATTTAAAGGGGCCTGCAGACTTAGAATGATGGCTTAAAGTTAAGGGGGAGATGATAGAGAAAGTAACAAAGTCAGGCTCTCAGATTCTAGTAGTGGTATCAGTATGTTGTAGAACAGCAGTAAGGGAGGATGATGCACAACCCATTCTTATCTCAGTTCAAAGTATTGTACTTCAGTCATCACGATATCTATGCATGCCTTACATGTCAATTCTATGATCATAGCTCATATTCACGCACTTTCCATACAATCATGTATGCTTCCAATTCCTAGTATGAGGAGTTCCAGTTTACTTAGCAGTACGAATCATATTCCATGAAATTTATGAACTCCAAACTCAGGTCTGCAACTCATGACTCATGTACATATGATTAAAGTATGTTCAGTTCTAAGTACTCGTACTACACTCTTAATGATCAGTGAAATTCAGATTATGTCATATATGTCCTTAGTTTATCTCTCTTCGATGAATTAATGCTTTTGATACTCTATTCCTCTGTCCAATTTATTTATAGTATTCTTTCATGCTTTAGGTCCTCATGTTCTGACCTTTCAGTGACCTTTTTCTTAGGTCAAGATAGTAATGGTGAACAGTTGTTTAGATGGGAGAGAGTAAATGTTTCTTATTAATGAATAATTGTTGTATTCTTATTTTAGCTAAGGCTGTAAGTGCGAAGTAAGATTGAGGCCAAGGTTTTAATACATGTCATGGTTAGTTGAAATTTTATGTGTGTTTTTGTAATACCTCGTATATTTCTAAGCTAGAAAATAAACCATTGTTCCTATTCATGAAACCTCCTATCCTGTGATTCATGTTTTAGTACATGAATTAGGATGAGTCTCATAGTGATAATAGAGCTTATGATGTGTTAAGCATGTTCATAAGAGTAACTTAGAGTAAGCCAAGCTAAGAACTTTTGAATCCACCAAATTTTTGTGTATGATTTCACATAGGTCATCTTTGAACAAGAATAAATTTGTTTATAGGTGGTATTTTGGCAGATTCATACCCTTTAAATTGTATAGAATTGAATAAGCTTTCCGTCAATACCAAATTTACCTAAAACGGACACCCGGTGAAGAAGTTATGGCGATTTAAAGATTCAGTAGTGCCATTTCAGTCAGTGGTGCGTCGCACCATAAGACAAAATGACGTTTGTCAATTTCCAGTGTCTCTCCGCAATTCCACCACATCGCGGTGAGTTTACAAGTCATAAAAAAGTAGCAACACAATGTCTCCACGTCGTGCCAGGGGCCCAAATCGGGAAATTTTTACAGAAATTAAAAGACGTATATAGAGGGGTATTTAGGTCATCTTCCCACCCCTATATAAGCTCCCAAACACGGAATTAAGACGTTATTTCACCAAAACATACTCTTTTTCATCAAAATCCTCTTAAGAACACATTAGGGTTTCAATTGGGGGATTCAAGTTCAAGCAAATTCTACCATCAAATTCCAAGAATCTCTCTGTCAATCTTCACTAAATCAAGAACTAAGGTATGTGTGTGTTCAGGCATGGACTCCTTTCATCCATGAAGTCCAAGAAACCTATTTTAAACTATATGCCATGTTTCTTTTATGTTTTAACTTAATTATTGATCTTGTTTATGTGTTGAATGATGTCAAGATAGAATCTTTATGGGTTTGTATGAAACTAGGATGGCATGTTAATTGAAATATATGAACTTTGGGTGATTTGGGTGGTTGAATTCATCAATAAACCTATGCCCAAAGTGGTGCATGCAAGGTGTTTGATAAAATACCTAAGAGACTAGAAATCATATATTTTAGCTAAATAGAACTTAAAAGACAAGCCCATGCTCTATCCCTTATGACTCAACATGAATTCCATGCAAATTGTCATGTATTGTTGTTGTACTATAGAATGCTCATGAAATTAGAACCATGCAAGTTTGTACATGTTATATGCAGTATCTTCCATGTTCAAGAATATGATAACCATGTGTAGTATGAAATCCCCTATTTATGGTATTATGAATTGTGAATGTTATTCTTACGATCAAGTCTGTCATGTGTGTCAATTTCTTTCCATAGAGTCCCAGGGGTACTTGTACCTGAAAAATATAGTTGTATGCCTAGATCTATGTCATGTTTTCATGATACTCTCATTTAAGCCATGATCTATAGAAATCAGTCAGTCATGTGACTCAGGAAAACCCAGTAATCTCAGTAATCTCAGTGCTCAGTAACCTCAGCAACGTCAGTATTCACAGTTAATCTCAGTAACTTCAGTACTCTCAATCAGTCCTTAGAACTTAGTGCATTCCATCATCCATCGGAATCCAGTAACTCAGTTTAGCTTCGCTAAACAATCCCACTAATATCAGTTCAGTTAATTAGTTCAGTTCAGCTAATCAGTTCAGTGTCTTTCAGTTGGGAGTAGGATTCAGCACTGAGTGAACCCAAGGATGGGGACTCACCTACCATAGTCAGAGGGTGAGATTCCTAGAAGCAATCCTTGTGTTCCAGAACTATGTAGCCAGTGTTGAGATGTCCCTACCCATAGGCCTAATGTATCTTTTTTGAGTTTACCTGATAGTAGGGTAGACGAAATGAGCTCCCAAAAACAGAATAGTGTTACTCATATACTGTCTCTACCCATGGCACGGTATTGATACCCTTCCAATCAAGTCAAAGATTGGACCCCACCAGTTCAGTTTCGAGGCATGTCGGTTAGATGATTACCTCCCACAATCTCAGTTTTAGTCTCAGTCTCAGTTTCAATAATAGACTCAGATAGTTCTTCAAAATATCAGGACTGTTAGATAAAGTCAACTCAAATACAATACGGAACTCAGCTAGTTCCACCATATTCAGGACTGTAAGATACAGTCACTCATGTTATCATTATTACCAGTTCTCTGAACTCATATTACCAGTATCCTTCTTCATGACTGTAAAAAATGGTCAAGCATATCAGTTCCTCATATTCATGGCTGCCAGATTCTATCAATCAAATTAATACTTTATAATTAGACTTTTATATACAGTCGACCAAACCAGTCCTTCATAATCAGGACTGTCATACACAGTTATTCATGTATCAGTAACATAGCACTAGTCCCTCAGTATTTAGTAATATAGTGTTAGCTCCTCACTTATTAGTGATTGTCAGTAAAGTCATGATGTACTCACTTATTAGTGATTGTCAGCAAAGTCATGATGTCAGTATTCAGACTCAGTAGTCAGTATCATCACGAGTTTAGTTATAGTTTTCATGTATGTATGTATTCTCATATTCATACCAGTCAGCATTGTTCATGCATATAACCCTTTGCATTTAGCCTACCGCACTCGTATACTTAGTACATTTAGTTGTACTGACGCATTTATGCTATGGTGCTTTCTCTTATGTTACACCATATTCAGAGGCATGAGCTACAGAACAGGAGCAGATCCCAGTATCAGCAGTCAAAGTTAGAAGTAAGTCCTCATATTTCAAGGACACGATGATTTCATTGCTATTATGGTTTTCAGTTTATTTCAGCAGTTGGAGTTAGTTGGGGACATGTCCCATTAACTCCTTATTCAGACAGTTGGAGGTTTTCCAGACTATAGCATGTCAGACAGTTATTTCAGATTTATTTTGGTATTGTTATACCATTTTCAGACAATATTCATATCAAATATTTATTTAGATTTGAACCTTATGACCTTTCAGTACATGTTTTCGCATTTTCATGTTATATTATAAAGTATACAGGTACAGATATCAATCATGGGTCCTTCGGAGTCATAAGCACCATGTAGCATTCCAGTTTAGAAAATAGGGGTACTACAAACTTGGTATCATATCCTAAGGTTCAACAATGTCCTAGGAAGTCTAAAAAGCCGCATCTAGTAGAGTCTTGTACATGCATGTATTGTGCACCACACTTATGTGCAGGAGGTTATGAGATGTTTTAGAAACTGTTTCCCTTCTTTTATATCTCAGATCGTGCTATAGAAAAGTTTTCTAAGAAAACTCATATAGATTCTCGTCATGCTCCATGCATGTTAACTCCACCTTACTTTCAAGGTAACAGAAATAGTGAAGCTCAAAGTTCTAGAGATAGAGTTTCCTCAACCAATCCCAGCATATAGTTATGGCATTGCCCACATACTCAGAAACACCCCATTAATCCTGTTATGTTCCAAGTCGTACAGATTTCATTCATGACCATGAGAACTCGTTCATGAACCCAATTTTAGATATGCCATCAGATCTTTTCTTAGAATCCTATAACAACATAGACCTAGAATTTTTAAGCATGAACTCAGGAGTTAACAGTGGTAAAGTTGGGATAGTATTGTAGTTTGATCAGATTATGTATTCATGGGGATAGTTGTACCAGAGTAAATCAGTAGGCTTGAACAGTGTAAGCTAGAATTTAAGTTTATTGATTTGAATTAAGTATGAAGGTGTGGATGTGATATTAGTAGTATATGAATCAACAAAAGTAGCTAATGGGCTTAGTAAGGGAAGCATATGTTTGACAGGGTGTAAGTATGTGATTATGATTAAAGTTCAGTTCAAAGCTTAGTCAAGTATTCACAGACATAAGATGATAGTTTAAGGTCAAGGGGGAGATGATAGATCAAGTAACCAAGTTAGGCTCTCAGAATTCCAGTAGTAGTGCTAGGATGTTTTGGAGTAGTGTTCATGAGCTTTCAATTGTGCAAATAACATGCTTATAGTAGTATCTTGCATTTTATATGGTCATTTTAGTGATATCTTGAGTGTATTGCATTTAGTATAAGTGTAGTGTCTCCTTAGATGATGATGATGATTATAGTTACGAGCTGTTCAAGGACGAACAAGGTTTTAAGTGTGGGGTGGTGATGTTGGGTGTATCTATGCATTCTAGTGTCATTATTCTAGCATTTTTTATCCTTGTTTTGAGGATGATTCTATGATATATAGGTTGATAATGAGATAAATGTGTATTAAAGTGTTAAATCATGTGTTTATGAGGTTCAAAGTGAATTCCAAGCAAGTTTGTACTGCAAAGAGTCAATTAGAGTTCAATAGAGAAAACTAGTCTTTCTAGCTTAAGCTAGTTGTTTGTCTAGTCCATCTTGTTGGATTCTATTGTGTTCTATGTGTTTCTTATGGTTTTAAATATGTTATTGTATGGGTAACAAGCTTTTAGGAGTGTACAAAGTTCAAGTGAGTCAAGGAAAGAGTGGAAACTTGAAGTGAAAGATCATGGAAATCAACTTAGTCTAAGCTCTTATTTTTTATTCATCGTAATGGATATTTTATGTTTGTACTTCTCATTCATGTGGTGTGTTATTGTAGTATCCTTTTTGAGCTTAATATTATGATATATAGATTATATATAGGCTGTAAAATCATTGTAAATACACCACAAGACAAGGAATGAAAGGAGGAAGGACCAACACTTAACCAAAATTCGAAGGACAACTTCCAGTAGCACCCTGTGATTAGCATGCATTGCATGATACATTCCATAGGAATATAGGGTGAGACACATTCTCTACTCCACCCCTAGGTGTTTCATGTTAATTCAACTCCAACATGGATTTGTCTTACCCTTATGCTATAAATACATGTTGTATCACATTTTTACAGAGCTTTGGACATATTTTGGAGATCAAAGGGCTACTACAACTTCATAATTAGGTTTTTATTAATTTTATTTAGTTCATTCATGTTTTTAGTCGTTAATTACAACCTTATGATTGCGATTATGACTATGAATTTCTAAACACCGTCTTTCTGGAGTTTAAGCCAAGAACATGAGCATTATTGTTTTGAATTAAGTTTGTTTGATTTTCTTATCACTATTGGTTGTTTGTTTATTCTTTTTATCACTATTTTAAGGATTCTCCACCCTTAGAATACATCTATTGTTAACCTTGTGAACTCGGGAGAGGGATTATGAAGATAGAACATGGGAATAAGTAGAGTATGGTTTGTGTTTCTTTATGAAATAAGAACTACAAATTAGTATCTAGGATAGGGATGCACTTAGATGCCTTACTTGATTCATATGTGGGATGATATTTGTAAATAACTTAAGTGAACTATTACATCCCCGCTCAACGATGTAGCAGTAAGGTTTAACTTAGGTAAAGGATTAGAGGTTGGGAAACTGTAATCATGCAACTAACCCTATGAATCAACAACCAAGATAAGCGAATTAACAAACGGAGTTCATCACATAATTTGATTGTTCAATGTGCTTCAACCTTGGGTTTTCTCCTTTTGATTGTCTCAAGACCTTTAATTATGTTTTTTTTATTTTACTTGTAATTTACAAACTCCAAACTTTATTTTGGTTACTCTAGCATCAATTGAATCTGAATAGTGAACTAAAATCAAATCGTTGCCGAATCAAATCTCTGTGGGATCGATATTTGGCTTTCTTTAAGGCCACTTTACTACTTGATAAGACCACGTACACTTGCGTGTGCACTTGGGTACTGTCAGCCATAAATCATATCTATGAGGCAAATCACAGCTATAACGCATCTCATATATATAGATTATATATCATAACTTTGTTTATGACTATATTACTAAGCATGTCGATGGACCCTATCATAAATTAAATCCAAAAGTCATATCATAGATACAAGCCATTAATCATAGTCCGAGAAAACCATTATCATTCACCAAGTCATGAAGTAACCTTATACTAAAGGCTCAATAGTCTCAACTATGTCTAAAATGCGTAAATAAGTACACAAGAGCTTACACATGACTTGGGCTAAGGTGGGCCAAAGGAACCCACTTCTAATCCTCCAGTTCCACGTTTAAGCAATTTCTACCCCAGACTAGGCTAAGGTATCTAAAGTGATTTCTAGGTAGTTCATAAGCTATAATTAGACCTAAGGTAGAAATTCTACCAAAAACTTGAGCAATTATGTCAACTCCACCTAAATTATGGTTTCAAGATCACTAAAATAACCAAAATAAGGGTAATCATGCTAACCACGCTTCCAATGCTTAAACTACATTCCAAATCTAGCATCATATCATAACCATTCTAAAAAATATCCCAATCTATGATTAAGAAAACGGGATCCTAAAAGTGTAATAAACATTTCACTTTACGGGTCAATTCACCCATCTAACCCCCAAATCTCAATAATCTAGACTAAGTCACGGTGATCTACCCATAATCAATCTTACACTCACATTCATATGCTATGTATAAAAATATCATCTTGTGAAGGAAAGTAGACAGAAGCCTACCTCAATACTGAATCGCAAATCCTTGAATCATGCCTAAATCATTCATCTTTACTCCACGATCCCAAAATATAATCATACTATCAATGTTGTAATCTATATGTCATTAGGAGTAAAACAATACCCATATTGCCATATAATGGGTAGGGTCAAATTTTGGGTCAAGAACGAGCTTATGAGGCCCGCTAAGGAATCTATAATTGAAACCATTTGATCTCTTTTGAAGGACAAGGAAGTTGTGCTCAAAAGTTGAGCACAAACAGAGCACAAATCGGGTCTCAAATAAGCCCTTAAATTTTAAGAATTGAAAGACTTAATTTCTAAGTATTTACCAATAAATTGAAGGAATCTTACCATGAATTCAAAGGGAAATAATGGAATAATCATTAACCAAGCTCCCCAAATCATCTACAAGTTTCAATTTTAAGCTCTCACACTATTTTAGGGTCTATCTCTCAAGGGAAACGATGAATAATGCCCAAAGTCAGAGAAAAGGGCTTAATTTATACTTAGTCCAAGTACTGGAGAGTCGCTATTGCGACTCCGAGGTTTGCGATCGTACTATCTCTACCCTGCCACACAGGTCACGAGCACGACATGCCTATGGAAATCGTACTATATCCCTTCCAAGGGTACCGCGATCGGGTGCAGCCACATCACTTGACTGCTAAAACTTGGAAGTTTTTCCAAGTTTCTAT
Source organism: Capsicum annuum (assembly GCF_002878395.1). NCBI lineage: Eukaryota > Viridiplantae > Streptophyta > Magnoliopsida > Solanales > Solanaceae > Capsicum > Capsicum annuum. The sequence continues at coordinate 169,322,191 of NC_061122.1, forward strand.
TAAGCCCTTAGGATTTATTCGGAATCCCGTATATGCAAGTGAACTATGAAATCATACCAAATTTGATATTTCCGACTCAATGAAGCAATCAAATTTTCTATCTGAGGTCATTTCGACCTAATATGGGTCCCACACCCATAATTTATTTTCTCAACTTTCTGACCAATAGGTCAAAATGAGCTTGGGTGCCTCGGGACACAAACCAAAGGTTTACCTAGCCTAGAATCAATATTCCAAAGCTGATGGCGCTGTCAGAATTCTCATCCGAGTTAATCTACTTGAAGTTTTAGTCCAAGACCAAATCCTGAACATCAAAAACTCTAAAATAGGGAAATTAGCCTAAAATCCAAATAAATTGTCCGATCACCAAATCGACAGTTCTGGAATGTCATAAATCACGAGAAAGACCACATGCCTATAACTCTCTAACTCCACTTAGACATAAAACATATCACAGAAAAAGGAGCGTCTAATCTCCACACTAGTACCAAGAGTAAACCATTGCTAGGAGATAAATCCAACAAATCAAATAGATAAATCCAGGACATCTCGAGATTAATATCAAAACTACCATCGTGTGATGAAACAGTCACAAGTAAAGAACAGATCTAGAATTTTTAAATCTCAAAATAGGCTATATAGAAGAGATAGCTGAATGCAACAACCTTCATAACTCAGGAAGCATGTCTACGAATCACAAACTCAAAAGTGACAATATAACTAAATCGTCAACTCTAGACCAAATAGAACCACAGAGGGTCAACTTACCGTCGATACCCCAATTCATTCCTAATCAATCTAGCATAGCTAACCAAGAGAAAAATAACTAGTCTTCCTCAACAAAGGAAAGAAATCATCCAACAAGCTATAGTTTTTCAAGCCACCGAATAAGAACCGCATAGAAAGGAAAATTCTAACTAGATAACACTAGTTTAAACGACTACCTAGAGAGGATTAATTGCATCAAATAATATCAATAACAATAGCAATTATAATATAATCATTAATATAATGAATAGGCAGTACAAAAATGAAAATCAACAGCGAGTACCACTCTAGGTCCACAATAAGGCCAATATGCCAATGTAAATGGGACTCAAACCCAAATGCTACACCCATAGGGAGAAAATATCAATACAAATCTATTTCTTTCACTACTAAAAAAATAAAGCACAGAGGGAGTCATATAATTACAGATTCAATAACAAGGCACACACCGACCAATATGAACTCATCAAGGCATATAATCATTAATGGGTATGAAAACCTCCATACATATAATGGAAAGGTAAATGCTAGAAATAAAAGCACACCTATCATGGTGAAATCCATAATCACATGCCTGGTGGTTCTAAGGGAGAATAAATCAGAATGAGTCCATACTCGAATTGACTGACTGAATTATCAATTGAGGCACCAAGTGTACTATCTCTAACTGAAGATGCCACAACATCACGAGGATGATTTGAATAAGATGACTGACCAATAATCCCATGTTGGGTACTCCCTCTAGACTAGTGACCGATCTCTATACAGTTATAAAAAACTCTTGAAGCCCTAACCTGGCGATAAACACAGATTGAGCTTAAATGGTTGGCCAACTGACACTAAGAGCACTCTCTAGTATAATGTCTATCTTTCCTACAATTATAGCCTACCTCAAGAACTCTAGGATAGTGGGGAATACATGCTAACTCTATCTGATCAACTAACTCGCGTCTAGGACACTATCAAAACTAATGTTCCATCTCGCCACAACCACAACAAGCTCTTGGAATACACTGAGGTGCTGCCCCTTCTAATCTAAAAATGGTCATCACGGCCTGAAGGACCATACCAAAAACTTCACAAAGTCTAATAGGAAATCTGCTCGTTGTGATCACCACGACTAATCTAAGAGCCACTCATAATGTAAAATTCTACTTGCATAGAATTGATGAACCGTTGTGATCACCATGACTAATCTACAAAATATACCCAAGTTGGTATTGAATGTCTCCATTGATGAAAAACAAGAATAATATCAAATCCAATTCGAAATTATAACTAAAAATCACTTAGAATAACAACAATAATTGTTTTTTCCCAATTTATAAGGGTTTTCACCATATAAAACTTGAATTCTAGTTAGAAAATGCCTCCTAGTATAAGGGTTTTGCCCTTTTTGAGAATTTTAGGATTAGCTACTTAAAATTATAAATCTGCCCTGGGTATTCAGCTGCTCCATTGCAATCATAATCACGAGTCCCAGGATCATGGTGATCTTTTTGTAATTGCCAAACTTGACTGGATCTTGACTGGTGCAATCGCGACCCTCAAACCACAATCACAGTAACTAAGGGTCAATCCCTGCTCTGGATTTTCCTGCTTTTGCACTAACTTTGCCCCTTTTTGTTCTCTTTTTAGCTTACTTCTCTTATTGCCTTCTAATTACCTATAAACCTAAAAATCATGGGAATTAGAGATCAAATGGAGAATTTGCCTCATTCATATAATTTAACCATAGTAGTGTGCATAAATTTGGACGTCAATGAGTGTTAAATTTACCACTCATCATGGTCCTCACACAATCACAGCCTGAGAGAAGAAAGACCTAGCTGCTATCAAATACTTTGACACCACATAAAGTGTCAATACCAATCCTATAATAAATATACATACTATATACTGCTTAGAAGTATATAGCATAGGAATATGCCAAGCCCAATTCGAGAAACTTAATCTCGTACTCAGAAACTGGTAAAGATCCCAGATGAACACCAACAAACCCAACTCCAATCAGAGAACTGCTCGATGAACCAAATATCATCCTTGATACAAAAACTAGACAACAACAAAAAGAACTAGAGAACAACAACAAGATAAAAACAATGCCCCATACGACTTTCATAAGATTAAGAGAGAAACAACAAGATAGATAGATAGTTTGATATAAAAATATCCTGAAGTCTAAGAACCCTATTATGTGTCAAATATAAGGACCCTAATTCTATAAGATATCAACACCAAACTCTTACTTAGACCAAGAGGAACTCAAACAACCTCAAAACCTAAGTTTCTAGCCAACACATAAAACAAGTATCACTATACTTGGACAAGTTTAGGATGGACTTGTCAAGAGTGAGAGAAAAGCTTTGAAATGTTACAAGTCTTGTAAGAAAAATAATAATGAACTAGAAATAAAATAACCCTAATATGTTCTATATATAGTACATCACAAAATGAGTGAAAAATGACCAACTTATCCTTGGTCCAAGGGGTTGCTTTGGAATGTAAGTTTATTATACTTCAAAGTCCCTCTTCACACTTCAAAATATGTAATCCCTCAGATGGATTTATAACACACTTACACAAGACCATATTTATGAATATGTTTTGGAGTTTTTATAATTCCCGAGCTTGGCTATGTGTGATTAGTCTTGAGCTTGTTGTACCCATATTATTATCTCCATCTTGAAGGGAACTTGACCTCAAAATTGGTAGTTGTTCATCCTCAGCTGTGTCAATAGGAGAAAGGTCACATACATTAAAGGTGTTATGCACTTGATACTTCGAAGAAAGGTCAATTTTGTATGTATCGTCATTGATCCTTTTAAGAACTTAAAAAAGACCATCACCCCTCCCATCAACTTGGTTTTTCTTTGTGATAGAAACTAGTCTTTTATAAGGTTCACCCAAACCCAATCTCCTGGATCAAGAACAAGCTTTCTTCTCCCTTTGTTGGCTCTCTTAGCAATCTCTTAATTCTTCTCCTCAAGTCATAGCTTCACTTTCTCATGCAATTTCTTCATGGATTTAGCCCTCTTGGTTCTATCTAGGCTTATCACAGGATCACTTAGTAAAGGGGTTAGATCCAAAGCGGTAAGGGGTTTAGGTCATATATATACCTAAAGGGGGTTTTACCCATACTAGAGTGTATAACATGATTGTAAGCTAATTCTACCAAGGGTAGGTAATCCTCCTAAAATGTCATTTTACCTTTAACCATGGATTGTAGCATAAAACCCAAGGTCCTATTTAGTACTTCCATTTGGCCATTAGTTTATGGGTGGCAAGATGTTGAAAATAGCAACCTTGTTCCAAGACTACCCTACATTGACTTCCAAAAGTGACTAAGGAACTTAAAGTCCCTATAACTCATAATGGTCCTCTGAACACCATGTATTTGGACAATATTTATAGCAAACAAAGAGGCTACACTAAATGCATCCTTACTTTTAGAGCATGGAATAAAATGTGCTATCTTAGAGAACCGATCAACCACAACAAAGATACTATACCTACCTCTTCTCGTCCTCAGTAATCCTAAGACAAAATCATAGATATATCAAGCCAAGGATGTAAAGGAGTTAGAAGCGGGGTATACAACCCTTAGCACTCCTATAATTCATACAATGGACATAAATTTTAGCAATATCTTTGTGCATCTTAGACTAATAGAATTGTTCCTTCAATATTCTGAGGGTCTTCTTCACCCCAAAGTGCCCTATTAGACCACCATCGTGTGCTTCTCTTTCAAATAACTCTCTCCAAGAACTAGAAGGCACACACAACTGTCTTCCTTTGAACAAGTAACCATCAAACTTAGAATAAGGATTTAATCCTCCATTCATGAGCCACTTCTACCTACCCAATTCTTTACATTCTCTAAAAATAGGAGCAAAGTGAGGGTCCTTGGGATACAATAACCCAAGAAAACAACTTCATCAACACCAAAGGAGCACTTTACATGATTAGCATACAATTTCTCCTTTCTAAGGGCATTAAAGACACTTTATAAATGCAATGCATTCTCATATAGAGATTTTCTATAAACCAAGACATCATCAAAATCAACAACAACAAACTTTCCAATGAATGGTTTCATCACATGATTCATTAACCGTATGAAAGTGCTTGGAGTGTTAGGCCGAATGGCATAACCATCCACTCATAGAGACCAAATTTGGTCTTGAAGGCAGTTTTCATTCATCACCGGGTTGCATTCTAATTTGGTGATAGCCACTCTTAAGATAAATCTTGGAAAATATATAAGAACCATTCAACTTATCAATCATATCATCCAATTTTGGAATGGAATGGCGATACTTTACTATAATTTTGATGGCTCGGTAGTCCACACCCATATGCTATGTTCCATATTTTTTTGGCACTAGTAACACCAGAACCACACATAGACTCATGCTTTCTTTGATTTACCCTTTGTTGAGAAGTTCCTTAACTAGACATTAAAGCTCCTTAGTGTCCGTAGGGTTACTTTTATAAGCGGGTTTATTTGGCAATTGTGATTCCAGCACAAAGTTAATTTGATGTTCAATACCCCAAAGTGAGGGTAACTCTTATGGAATTTCATTGGCAAATACATCCTTAAAATCCTACAAAACAAGAGAAACAGAAGGAGAAATAGAAGAATTAGAGAGGTTAGTGTTAAAACAATGGCCAAGAAAAGCATAGGTGTGTTCTCATCATGTTCCATGAAGAGTTATTTCCTTCTATCCAACATTACCACATTACCCTTGCCCTTTAAAGTTGAGGCCCCCTCGGTTTCCTTCATTTTCCCACTCTCGGGTTCTCTTATTTTTTTCACTCTCAGGTTTCTTGGCCTTTTCCTTCAACTCTCTTATCTTTTGATGCAATTCATTCACTTGTGATGGCAAGAGAGGGTAAAGTGTGAACTTTAAGCCATCTACCTCAAGGGAGTACCGATTGGTCCTCCCATCATGTTTGGTATGCCTATCATCTTGCCAAGGTCTACCCAACAACAAGTGACTTGCTTGCATCAGAATCCACATCATAAAGCACTTCATCATGGTAGTTTCCCACCTTAAACTAAATTACATATAGCCTTGTGACCTTCAATTCTCTGCACTTTTTCAACCATTGTAACTTATAAGGACTAACATGTGGAGTAGCAGGTAGTTTCAAGAAATCTACTTTTGTAGCACTAGCAATATTTGCACAACTTTCATTATCAATTACCATGGTACACACACCTCCTTTGACAAGGCACTTAGTATGGAATAGATTCTCCTTTTGGCTAGGATCATCTATTGTCTTACTAATCATGGCTCGGCTCAACATAAAATTTAGAACTAGACACTCACCCTCTTGCGGACAAGTATCTTCTCCATTATCTTCTTCTTGCACTTTATTCTCATTGTACTCTCCATCTTGAGGCTCAACCTCATTCTCCTCAACTTCAATACCCACTTTCTCTCCAAGATAGTATAACCTTCCTTCCCTAAGGATCACATTTTATTGATTTGGACATTCATTAGCTTTATGTCCCCAACCTTGGCACTTGAAATATTAGAACCCCTTAGGATTAGGAACCTTGTTTCCATCATGTCTTAGAGGGTATTTTAGGACTATTTTGGTCTTGGGTTGCATTGTATTGGCATTTTCGTCCTTGTTATTGGGCCAACCTAAGAAGGATTGAGCCAACTCCTTATTTCTAGGCCAACTCGAGGATGCTTGTCCTCTTGCCTTGTATGTCGATCTCTCCTTGAGCTCTCTTTTAATCTTTAGGGCCACTTGATAGATACCATCAATGGTATCAAACTTGTGAAGAATCAAGTGAGTGGAAATGTCCTTTTTCAACCCAACCTTAAACCGAATGATGTAATGACCAATTTGTTCCCCCCAGTGATCAAGATTCAACATGAATTATTGAAACTCATCATATTAGGCCATAACACTCGTGCTCCCTTGCCTTAAATTATACAAATTGGTAAGGATCTTATGTTTATAGCTATCGGGTAGGTATTATTTCCTCATAAGATACCTCAACCTAAACCAAGGTGGCGGTTGTCCTTCAATCAACTCATTCCACAAATGCTTGACATATTCCCACCAAGTGTTAGCATATCCCTCAAAATGAGCCATAGCATAGCAACTTTTCTTTTTCTTCAAGATATTATTGACTTTAAAGATTTTGTTGCAAGATAATTACCAAGCAAGATAGGCCTTGGGGTCACTTTCTCCTTTGAATATTAGAAGAATTAATTTGATGGTATTGATGCCTATATCCTTATCTTGGTGGCGGTTCACTTATTGATTTCATGGACCCACTCTTCCCCCATGTTCTTGGTATCCCCTTTGATCTATACGGCCTCCTTTAATCTCCTCCTCCCTTATATAAGCATCATTATACACTCCATACCCTTTATGTTCCTCTTTACCATATTCCTCAAAGTGGATGGTCAGTTTTGGTTAAGTGGGACTTGGTTTGGAGGAATTGGATTTAGTGGTGGTGGTGGCCTTTGGTTGAGAGGATCTTGGAAGGAAGGATTCAGATTTAGTAGAGGTAATTGATGATCAAGTCCTTCTTGTGGAACTTGAGGAGTTTGGGAATGGAATGGTCTATTGGAATCTCATTTTTAAGGGAACGGAGTAGCTTGGCTTGCGATATTTAGTGGAGCTTATGGTGGATTTATCATTTGATGTAAGGTATAAGGAGTGATGGTGGTTGATGTATGAGCAAATGCTAACATATTTGAGGCTTTTAACTGAGAATAATTGCAAAGTCTAAAGCAACTTTTGTCATTTTTGATTGTTTTATCTTTGATTTTGCAGTAGAAGCCAAGATACAAGAGAACCAACAAGGATGGAAGAAAAAAAGTTGAAATCTGAAGCAAATAGAAGAGAAGTATGGCTGATGACATTCCTAACAAGTTGTCAGCCTTGTGATAAGCTATCAGAGTCATCGTCAGCCTTAAATAGAGAATGGACCTCAGTTAAAAGTTGCGACGACATTTGGTGATAGGTCGTCATAAGTGTGATAAGCCATCAAGTTTGTCATTAGCCTAAGGCAGAATATGAGAGTTAAGGTAAATAATTGACGACATCTATGATAAGTCATCAAATACCTAATAAGTCATCAAGTTTCATCGTCAGCCTTAAGCAGGAATTGCTAAAACTGAAGAAGGAGCTGATGATATTTGTGATAAGTCGTCAGACTCCTGATAAGGTGTCACGAATGTCGTCATCTAATACTAGAAATTGCTGAACTCTGTGATTTTGTTTCCATAATTAGGGTGAGAATCTTGAATCACTTTTAGCATCTTTGATAAAATAATATGTTGTCCTACCTACTGTGAGAATCTTGAATCACTTTTAGCATCTGTCAAGTACTAAAACCCATAGTGAACATAATTATAGTTTTCCATAAACTCTTGATTACAAACACTGAAACTATAGTGACCAACAATTGTTGGCTAATATCTAAAACCCCTATTTTAGGAAATATCCAACTATCAGTTGATTAAATCACAAACAACTTAAGTTCACGCCATATTCCCTGTTGGATTTGACCCCAACCTAGTTGGGTTATATATTGACAATGATCGCTTACACCTCATTAGAGAGGTGTAGTTTGAGCGTTATCAAAAATGTCGTCATTGCCGGGGAATATGGTTGTAAATTAAAGTTTGTGTGTACTAATTGACTGTTAGTCAAGTTTCCTAGTTTGACGTTTATTTGTTGTTTTTGTTTATTGCAAGATCTTTGTAGTGTATGCCAAGAACCAGAAGTTCTAGAGAACTATTATTACCATTTAATTCGGAACCATAATGAATTAGAAGAATGGCAGACCAGTAGAAGGCTGATAGGTTAGTAGCCTTAGCTAGAGCTTAGGTGAATATGCAGAATATTGGTCAACAAGTATGACATCCAAATCCTAAGGATGAAGATTTAGGAGACTAGGAGTTGTTAAATCCTAGTAATCTAAGGCGTGCAGAGCAAGTAGCTGCACCAGTACAGCGTAATGCTACAGGAACCATCCGTTCTGAGGTAGGCAAGATTACCAGCTGGTCCAGTATGACCTCAATGATGATGATGATGGAATGGATGGAGTAGGTGCAACAGGTGTAATTATTCCTCCACCGTTGGCACCTGGGGTAAAATTCAACATTAAGAGTACTATGATTCAACTACTCAATCTAAAGGGGTTATTTGGTAGACTTCCTAGGGATGACCCCAACTTTTATCTGGTGAACTTTGTCGCCATTTGTAAATCTTTTGATAACCCAGAAGTGGGTCAGAATGCTATCCGATTGAGAATTTTTTCATTGTCTCTTTCTGGGGAGGCAACATTTTGGTTTAATGATCTAACTATCGATTCTTAACCAACTGAAGGCAGTTGAAAGAAGCTTTCCTAGAAAGGTTCTTTCCGCCTTCCAAAAGGGTACAGTTGAGGGATGAGATTAACAACTTTAGGCAGCTCCCAACTGAAGCTTTGCATAAAACTTGGGAGAGATTCAAAAAGAAGTTGGCACAGTGTCCGAACCACAACATGACGGACATATACTTGATGAAGACTTTGTACAGGGCTCTTAACTCTATGACAAAACCAATTGTAGATAACGCTTCTGGTGGTTTGTTTGTTGATCTTACATTCCCAGAGGCTTCAAAAATGCTAGAGAGAATGACCAAACAGAGTCGGGCATGGCACACTAGAGATTCTATGGTAGCCAGCCCCATTATTTCTGTAGGTATGACTATAGAACAATGCAAAAGAGACGAGGATCATAACCAAGACATGGCTTACCTAAAAATGTAGATGGACTTGCTAACCAAGCACTTGCTATTAGGAAAGACTGAGAAGGTGAAAGTTGTGGGATCACAAGATAGAGTTGATGCTAATTCAGAAGAAGATGCGAACTATTTTAATAATCAGGGGGCTTTCGAGGATATAGCCAAGGGAATCAAGGTCGGAATTATTATGATAAGCCTGGTTATAAAGATAGGAAGCAAGGAAATTGGAGGAACAATAATGATAGAAGCAGGCTATATGTCCCTCTTGGAAATTGTGAGGCTGCTACAACAAGTTCTGAAAAAATATCCATGGAGGACACGATGCCTAAGTTACTAAAGGGAGTGGAGGCTACCAACTCTGGTGTGACCACCATGAATACTGATCTATCATTTATTAGTCAGTTTGTAAACTCACACTCCACCGCAATCCGTGGAATGATGGCTCATGTATGGCGATTACCACTAGAAGTGGTAAGATATTACCTGACCCTTTTGTGGGCAAAATTTTGGTTGAAGATGTGAATGAGGCAGAGGATGAACTCAAAGAAGAATGCCTAATAGAGTCTGAGAAGCTGGATGGTTCTAATGATGCTCCAAATAAAGGGAAAAAGAAGGAGAAGGAGGTAGTGTTGAAAACTCTCCCAAGACCACCACCTTCCTTTCCTTAATGATTGAAGAAAAAATTGATGATGCAAAATTCAGCAAGTTCATGGCAATGCTCAAACAATTGACAGTGAATGTGCCATTGGTTGAGGTACTCGAGCAAATGCTAGGATATGCTAAATTCATAAAGGACCTTGTGACTAAGAAAAGAGCGGTGAGCTACGAACTGAAGGATAATATCCATCATTATAGCGCTATTTCTACGAAGACCATACTGCAGAAGAAGCCATACCCAGGAGCACTCACTATTCCCTATACGATTGGGACTATGGAATTTTCTAAGGCATTATATGATCTGGTAGCGAGCATTAATTTGATGTCACTGGCTGTATATAGGAAGATGGGTCTGGGAAATCCTACACCCACCAATATATGACTCATGATAGCAAATAGGTCAGTAAAACGACCTATTGGTATTTTGTATGATGTGCTGGTAAAGGTAGCTAGCTTCATATTCCCTACAGATTTTATCATTCTGGATTGCGAGGTGGACTTTGAGGTGCCCATAATCTTGGGTCGACCTTTCCTCATAACCAGAAGTATGTTGATTGATTTGAGAGCGAATGAGCTCTTATTCAGGATGAAGGATGAAGTGGTACAATTTATGTGCCAATCAATGAAGCATCATACAGAAATGAGTGTGTTCTCAGTAGTTGATGTGAATTATGAGGATAAACATGGGGGTATCAATAGAGGAGCAACTTGTTGTTAAGCCTTTAGTCGGAGTTTTGATAAATTTTGATCGTGAAGGCATTGCAGAGTACGAAGAGACTATTTGTGCTTTGTCAGGAATGGGTTCATAGCCTTATTCTCCTAAGAATCTAGACCTTGATCTTGATAATCGACCAACACTACTGGCTAAGCCATCTATTGAAGAGCTACCAGTGCTGTAATTGAAAGAACTGCCTGGGCACTTAAGGTACGTGTTTTTAGGAAATGGAAATACACTACCTATTATTATTATGATTGATTTGGGAAAGCAACAAGTAGAAGCTCTTATTTCAGTACTTCAGAGGTACAAGAGAGCAATAGGATGGACCATCACAGATATTATTGGCATTCCCCCAAGCATCTGCACCCATAAAATACAACTTAAGGAAGATTGTATTCCAACCATCGAGAACCAGCACCGTCTTAACCCACCACTACAAGAGGTGGTTAAAAAGGAAATTATTAAGTGGTTGGATGCAGAAGTGGTTTACCTTATTTCTGGTCGCAAATGGGTGAGCCTAGTTTAATGTATGCCCCAAAAAGGGGGCATAACTGTGGTTGTAAATGAAAGGAATGAGTTGATTCCACTCAGGCCTCTGACTAGGTGGAGAGTTTGCATGGAATATTGAAAACTAAATTCATAGACTTTGAAAGACCACTTCCCGATGCTATTTATGGACCAAATTCTTAATCGATTAACCGGAAGGGGATGGTATTACTTCTTGGATGGTTATTCCAGATATAACTAGATATGCATTGCTCCTGAAGACCAGAAGAAGATGACATTCACATGTCCATATGGCACCTTTATATTTAAGAGGATGCCATTTGGTCTAAGCAATGAACCCGTTATATTTCAATGGTGCATGATATCTATTTTCTCAGATATGGTGGAGAACACCATAAAGGTATTCATGGATGATTTCTCTATGGTGGGAGATTCATTTGAGATGTGTTTGGCAAACCTAAGTATAGCCTTGCAATGATGTGTTGAATTAAATTTGGTGCTTAATTAGGAGAAATACCACTTTATGGTAAAGGAGGGCATCGTTCTCGGGCCCAAAATTTCAGGAAAAGGGATAGAATTTGATCAAGCCAAGGTTGAAGTTATTGAGAAACTACCACCTCCCATTTCAGTGAAGGGAGTGCGTAGTTTTCTTAGACATGCTGGCTTTTACCGGAGGTTTATAAGAGACTTCTCAAAGGTTGCAAGTCTACTTTACAAATTTTTGGAGAAAGAAGTGAAGTTTTCCTTTGATGATGATTGCTTGAAGGCATTTGAATGCCTTAAAAAGAAGTTGGTTGAGGCCCTTATCATTGTTGCACCGAACTGGTCAAAACCGTTTGAGATCATGTGTAATACAAGCGGTGTTGTCCTTGGAGATGTATTGGGACAAAATAAGGACAAACGGTTTCATCCAATATACTATGCCAGCAAAGCACTGAATGGAGCACAAAAGAACTATACTATCACTGAGCAGGAACTCCTGGTGTAGTGTATGCTTTTGAGAAATTCAGGAACTACCTATTTGGGACCAAGGTAGTGGTCCACAATAACCATGCATCCTTGAGGTATTTGATGGCTAAGAAGGATTTAAACCCAAGGCTGATTAGATGGGTGTTGCTGCTACAAAAGTTTGACTTTGAAGTCAAAGATAGGAAAGATTGTGAAAACCAGGTTGCGGACTATCTGTCTAGAATGGAAAGTGAGCAGGCAATTAGTGATGAAATGGAGATAAATGATGCATTTTCTGATGAGGATATCTTGGTTGTGTCTGTGGAGAAATTACCTTGGTACACTGATTTTGCAAATTATATTGTGAGTGAGGTCATTCCAGAAAATCTTTCTTTCCATCGAAGAAAGAAATTCCTACATGATGTAACACATTAGTGCAAGCCATCAACTTCCGCAATTGTTGCCCCTTTTTTTATAACCAATTGTTTTATGAATTTGGCATATCCAGGCATCTTCTCCAATACCTCAAGAAGGAGAATATTCAAGATCAACTCTTTTAATATCTCAATGAATTGCTTGAATTTTCCTTCCTCTCTTTTCTATTTCAGTTGCTGAGGAAAAAGTATGGGTGATCGTGGTATTTATCTTATTTCTAGCTTAATGACCTGACCCTTACCTTAATCTTTACCAACTTGGTCATCACTACCCATTTCCTTTTCTGACTCCATAATAGGTGTCTCATCAATAGTAGTTTTATTATGCCTTGGTGGTTTCACAGCAGGTAGTGGGGATCTACTGTAGTAATACCACTCTTTGTGGTCATAGCAAGAACATGATCATCATTTTTTGAATTTTACATAGTGTTGCTTGGAAGGGTACCTGGCTACCTTTGGTTCAATGTTGCTGACATCTGCTTGATAGCAGTGGCATGAGATTCAACCTTCTAGGTCAACCTTGAAATGTCAGCCTTAATTTCCTTAAGATGGATCTCTTGATTTTCTTAACCCTTTACCAGCTTAGTCAGTTTCTCTTCCATTCTTGATTCTACATTTCTTCTGTCTAATGGAATGTACCGATATCCCTTCTCTCTGTAGTCATTTTTTTCCTTAAGTCACTATCTCGCTCCCTACTATGGTCTCTGTATCTATCATTGTAGTTTTGACATTGGTTCCCTTGCTATTGGGCTCGAAAACCCACCAACTAACAATCCAGATAGTTTGTTTTCCCCTCTAATTCTAACTTATAAGATTTGGAATCTAACCTCTGTGCTCCTAATCCATTCACTTTCTCAAAATTCGCTGGTAGAAACTACTTTGCCAGTATCCCCAGATCAGTTCATAGCACTGCAATCCCTTGTGCTATCGATTCATCAGCTACTTTCTGGTCGTAGGATGCACCAATAGTATAATTTCCAGATCCTCTCGCAACCTCCCAAGTTTGCCACCCTTGATTCATGAGTGAGATTTGGTCTAGCATCTTCAAAGCTGCCTCCCAGCATAGTCTCATAAAAGTTTCTCCAAAGATGGTATCAACCATGGCTCTAGAAATGATATTCAAGACTTTATAGAATATATGTAATAGGCTTATCCCTAAAATTTGATGGTTGGGCACCATACTTAGCTTCTGCCTGAACCTGAACCATGCCTCATACATAGATTCTGACTAGAGCTACCAGAAGTTATAGATCTCATCCTTAATATGCCACATCCTGGATGGAGGAAAGAACTTGTTCAAGAATATCCTGTGTAACTTGTTCCATGTATTGATAGACCCTCTTGGGAATTCCCCTAACCATAACGATGTTTCTCCTATAAGTGAGAAGCAGACAATCTTAGTCTAAGTACTTCCTGATTCACCCCTGGAATTGTATACGAACTATAGATCTCAATGAAATTTGTAAGGTGCATATTTGCATTATTTGTAAACAACCCTACAAATACGCCATTTAGATTTAAGAGCTGGATCATTGCACTCGTTATGTCAAACTTAATAGCCGAGGGTAAAATAGAAGGGATAATGGCTCCAGTCTATGTCGGTTTAATTTATCCAAGGTCTTCTTCATCATCTAAATATGGATGCACATACTGATATGATGGGAACACTTGAACAAGGCTACCTCTAGCTCTATTCTGATTTCCACTAAGTGTTGCTCAACGGTCTGCTTCTTGTCTCTGCTCTTCTAGCTCTGTCTCCCTAGATACCCACTAAGCTTCTTTGGCTACCCTTCTATCATTAGATACTTATGTTAAAATTTCACCCATATGTTGATCAATAATATCCTAAACTCCTTAAGAAGGAGGGGAAGCACATCATTAGGAACCCCTTCAAGAATGTTATGTCTTTTCAATTTTGTCATCCTACAAGGGGTTTGCAGGATCCTTTCTAGATTCAAATCACTAGGAGTAAAAGATTGCCTCTACTTTTTATGCTAGTCATACATGTCGTATACCCAACTAAGAATAAAAACAAAAGGATTGTTAAACTGCAATAATATCAATTCACAAATCAACACCGTATTCCCCGACAATGGCACCAAAATTAAGTGATGCCTAAGCTACACCTTCAATTAAAAGATGATGCGTTCATTGCTAAATATAGTAACCTAATAAAGTTTGGGGTTGAACCCAAAGGGAATACGTGGAATCGTGGCTCTCAGCTGTTGTAATCAACGGGCAGAACTAAAAAAATAAATAGGGAGTTTTTAGTATCAATCTTGAACAAGTAGAAAATATCAACTTCGATTGTATTCAGTTGTAGGTGAACACTAGGATTTTCTTCCCCCTGTCTTCAAAACCCCATAGGATTATCGTGCTATATGTAACCAACCTGATACCTTACATGCAGAACTGATGTTATGTACCTTCTATAATTTTTTGGACAAGCAGAACGATTTTACCCTTTACCTTTTTAGTCTCAGGATGTCACCTCACTAATCCTTATCTTGATCATAGTTAACTATTACCTTTTGAGTCTCTAGTTATTAGATAAAATCTAAAACTCTACTTAGATAAAATACCCTGAGTTTTGATCCTTGGAAAATTTCTTGATTATGAGCTTCTAGACATCATACGATTGGGGGTACTTGTCGTATGATAGGGTACGATTTAGGGTTCTTAGTCATATATTACTTAGTGTGGTTTTGGTTGGTTATTATCCTAGGTATGAATAGACTCTATATGAGTCATATGGAGATGGTACGAGTGGTAAGATCCAACTCATAGGTTGGACAGTGTCAACCTCTTTTAATTCTGTCTTGGTTATGACTTGTAGATACTACTCGCATACTATGGGTATTATTTGAGCAAGGGGAGTCATATGGTGGACATTGTGTGATTTCCAACATTCTATCTAGGGTATGAGTGATGGGTACCACCCATATGTTGTGTACATTAGTTAAGGGGGGAGTCGTACCACCTGCGCATATTTTTCAGCTTTTAAGTTAAGGGTATTCTTGATATTTCCCTCTTTCCCAACTTAAAACCTACGTCTTATAACTTTTTTTGGGCATCATTATCTATCAAAAACACATCAAATATACTTCAAACACTCCCAAATGCCCAAGGTTAAGAACATTAAGGGTTTTTATCAAGCATATCAATTGGGGCTTTCAAGGATGATTTCTCTTCATCTTCTTAGGTATATAAGTCATGCTAGTCCTCCCTCATGGTTAGTTCAACTAAATTAATTAATTAATGGGTTTCATGATTTAATTATGGGTATTATTTGGTTTTGGATTATATGTTGGGGATTTTGGTTATTAACAATTGATTTATGTTTTCCTATGATTTTACTTTTGGTTTTCACATTATAATGGTGGTTTGTACATGTAGTTACATGGGAATAGTCAATTGGCACTTGGTTTTCATTTTGGAAACCATATGCCCTCAACATATTGTTAAAATTCCTATAAGAATGCTTTTATTACATAGTTAGACTTTCATTGAAAACTTTGTATGGTATAATATGGTAATGGAACCTAAATTGTTTAGATGATTTTAATGGAAAAATGGTAAGGCCTTGGTGTCCATGGCTTTGATTTAAAACCTTGTGGGGTACGTGGGAATCCCACAAGTGAGTCTAATAATAGAATCTACGGGATACATGGGAATCCCCTAAGTGTTGGCTAGTGATATTGCTTGCAAGCTATAGTCGGTATGACTATACCACTTCTTATAGCCTTGGTTAATAACATATTAAATTGATGGTTTGGTTTTGTGCTAATGGTTTTAACTGGGCAATAATTGAGGGTTGTGATAGCTAACTGTGGAAGTGTGAATCCTATGTGCTAACACTAGAAACTCATGTTTGCTGACATAAGGATTCGTCATGGCGACCCTAATTTATACATGTATATAAGTATCATAAAGGGTGAAGGGTACACGGGAATCCCCTACCCCTATGATATCTTTGGTTCATATGACTACATGTATTGGGGCATATTCAAAGGGTAACACTAGACCCATATACCCTGTGGGTAGTTCTAGGATAGTTAAGCTACACATACCCAGTTTAATGGCTTTAAAGGTATACTAAATCCGGTTCCCTTTCCCGACATGGATTATATATGTATATGTATGGTTATTTTTGGATATGGTTTTTTACTTAATTTTAAATATTGACATTATTTTATCCTTATCCTGAGTATATGCTAGCGTTCACCAGCTAACCCATCTTCGAGTGTTGTATCCCCACACAATACAGGAACCAGCCATACTACTCTTTCTAATTCATGATTGGATTTAGGACTGCTTATGTTAGATTAAAGTGGTGAGCTTTCATACATCGGAAGGCTCTATTTTATGTTATGGTCTTATCTACATACTCTTGTTATTTCTTAAACTTTATTTTTTGGCTATGGTCAAGGGCATGTCCCGACCAGATATTGTTTTGATTTTGGATATAGGCTTTGTGGGACTACTTTGGGTTGTATGGGCGGTGTCAGCAATAGTGTTATCCTTGGCATTGGTATTAATATTGGGGATGACACTGGTTGACTGTATTTTATTTGTTATTTTTCCATTCTGTTATGCTATATATATATATATTCAAAATTCATCCAATATCGGGTGTAGGCTAGTTATAGTTGGGTAGTGGAGGTGGTCTCTGGTCTCGATTGGGCTTGAGGCACCCGACACAAATAGTCCCTAGATCGGGTCATGTCAGATTTGTACTAGAGCCAAGTTCATGGTCAATTGGGAGTCCAAAAAGTCATATCATGTAGAGTCTCTTTTAAGGGTATCTAGCATGCCACACTCGTAAGGGAGAAGCTACAAGGCATTTGGGAATGTTTTCTTTCTTATGTTCTATTTTCAAGCTTTGGGGTCTATGTCCTGAACTCTTCTCTAATTCCCATTGGTTTTCTTTTCAGATCATGCCTCGATAATTTAAAGTTCATGGAAACTCCTCTGTCCCAATTGGGGACAACATAGATGGGGCACACCCTACTCATGGGATCCATACTCAGTCTAGTGGCCCAGTTTTGAATTGTTCTAGAGTTTCACCAGTTCCCTCTAGTCCTTCTCAGGCTCCTCAGGCTGAAGTAACAAATGTTGAGTTTTGTCAGTCTATCCATATGTTAGAATAGTTAGTAGCTACTCAATTTGAGCGTGGTGTTCCTATTACTCCATCTTCTAAGGCCACAAGGGTTATCTATTTCATGAGGATGAACCCTCTGACCTTTATAGGTGTTAAGGTAGAGAAAGATCCATAAGGTTTTCTAGATAAGATGGAAAAGATTTTTTGTGTTATACATGCCACGAATATGGAGAGCGTGTAGTTTGCCTACCTAAAGGATGTGGCATACCAATGGTATGAGAAACAAGACTAGGCAAGGGTTGATACTGATGAGTCATCACTGTAGGAGGATTTCTCTAATTTTTTTCTAGACTACTTATTTTCTCAGGAGTTGAGGGAGGCTAAGGCAAAAGCATTTGTTAATCTGAAGCAAGGTAAGATATCAGTCCAGGAGTATGCCTTCAAGTTTCACCAGTTATCGCGGTATGCCCCAAAGCTTATTTCTAGCATGAGGGCCTAAATATGAAAGTTTTCTTTAGGATTGACTCGTGAGTTGATCCTTGAGAATAAGGATGCCTTGTTAATCAAGGACATAGATATATCGAGGTTGGTTATGTACATACAGTAGGTAGAGGAAGAAAAGAAAAAGCAGGCTGAGTTGAGTGAGAGGTAGGGAAAGAAGTTTAGGCTCTCTAAGCAAGGTGGTGGTCAACAGCAGAGTGGTAGGGATGGTGGTATATTTCTAAAGAAGAAGTAAGGGAGTTTTGGTTCCTTCTCTAGGGCTAGTGCTCCTTATCCAAAGTCATCAGGTGATAGGTGTTTCTATTATGATGACAACTTTAGGGCATAGGGTGCCCAGTTTTAGTCTACTAGGGCTCAGTTAGCTCTATCATATTCTCTAGGTAAATTATGTGGTCATTTACAAAGGGGTTTTTGTGATAAAAGAAGGGACAAGTGCTTCAACTGTAGTCAACCAGGCTTTCTATTGGTAAGGTTATCTCTGGGGCAAACAAGGCTTCGGTTGCTTCATATTCAGCACCAACACCAAAGGGTGCACTATCTAGTTCCGACATTGGTCAGAACTGTCTTTATGCTCTTACTACCCAGTAAGAGTTTAAGGCATCACTTGATGTCGTGACAAATATGTTGCAACTCTTTTCTCATGATGTGTATTATTTACTTGATCTGGGGTCCACTCTCTCTTAGTGACCCCATTTGTGGCTGTGTATTTTAGGTTTGGTCCCGAGTGTGTTTCAAATCTTTTTACTATTTCTACTTGGTAGGTGACTCTTTGATTGCTAGATGAGTCTATAGAAGGGTGGTATCTATTAGTAGTAAAGAAAGTTTGGCAGATTTATTTGAATTAGATATGGTGGATTTTAGTATTGTATTAGGGATGGATTGGCTGCACTCATGCTATGCATCTCTAGATTATCGGACCCATAAGGTCGTCTTTAAATTTCCTAATGAGCCTGTTATTAAGTAAGAGGGTGGTTCCCTAGATCCTAAGGGGGAGTTCATATCATATCTTAGAGCTCAGAGATTAATATCCAAGGGGTGTCTCTATCATCTAGTTTGGGTTAAAGATTCTAACTCAAAGGGCTCTTTTTTACATTCTATCTTGGTGGTAAATAAATTTCCAGAGGTCTTCCCTGATGACCTTCCTGGTGTTCTTCCGGATAGAGAGATTGAGTTTGGGATTGATCTTGTTCTGGACACTAATTTGATTTCTATTCCTCCATATAGAATGGCTTAAGCTGAGTTGAATGAGCTTAAGTAGAAATTAAATGCTCTTTTTTATGAGGGTTTTACTCATCCTAGAATATCCCCGTGGGGTGCACTGGTGTTATTCGCGTGTAAGAAGTATAGTTCCCTTTGGATATGTATTGATTAAAGGCAGTTGAATAAGTATTATCTTCTAAGGATAGATAATTTGTTTGATCATTTGCAAGGTGCTAAGTTTTTCTCCCAAATTGATCTCTGATCCGGTTATCATCAGTTAAATATTAGGGAGGAGTATATCACTAAGACTGCTTTCCACACCCAGTATGGGCATTATGAGTTTCTGGTTATGTCTTTTGGGTTGACCAATGCCCTGGCTGAGTTCATAGATTTGATGAATAGGGTTTTCTATCAGTTTCTAGATATGTTTGTCACTGTCTTCATAGATGACATTATGGTGTACTCTAAGAGTAAGGTGGATCATGTTGATCACCTTCGTGTGGTGTTATAGACCTTGAAGAAGCAATATTTGTATGCTAAGTTTTTGAAATGTGAATTTTGGTTAAACGTTGTCACTTTTTGGGGTTATATTATTTCTAGTGAAGGGATCATGGTGGATCCACAAAAGGTTACGGTGGTTAGAAAATGGCCTAGACCCACAACTCCAATTGATAATCGAAGCTTCTTGGGTTTAGCTTGCTACTACTAGAGTTTTGTGGAAAGTTTTTTAACTATAACTGCCCCATTAACTAAGTTGACTCAGAAGAAGGTAAAGTTATTGTGGTTTGATGCTTGTGAGGGTAGTTTTGAAAAGATGAAGGATAAGCTAACTTTGGCTCTAATTTTGACCTTTCCTGAAGACACTGATGGGTTTGTGGTCTACTTTGATGTATCTCATGTGTGGCTTGGGTGCATTTTAATGCAGCATAGTAAGGAGATAGCTTATTCCTCTAGACAGTTGAAGGTGCGTGAGAGGAATTATCTAACTCATAATTTGGAATATTAGTTGTGGTGTTCGTATTAAAAATATGGCATGACTATTTGTATGGGTTTCATATGGACATCTTTTCTGATCATAAAATCCTGTAGTATGTGTTTACTTAGAAAGAGCTTAACCTCAGGCAAAGAAGATGACTTGAGCTCCTCAAGGATTATGACATGAATCTTCACTACCATCCAGGTAAAGCTAATGTGGTTGCTAATGCTCTTAGCAGGTAATCCATAGGGAATATAGATCATGTGGATAAGGAAAAGTGGGAGTTGGTGAAGGATATTCACCACTTAGCTAACCTTGGAGTTCACCTCTTGGACTCTAAGGAAGGTGGTATGTTCATTTAGAAGGTGGCGCAGTCATCTCTTGGTGTTGAAATCAAGCAAAAATAAAAGTTAGATCCTATCATATTGAGGATCAAGGGTGATATTAGTGGGCAAACGGTGATGGATTTTGAGATTTGTAGTAATGGTACTTTGCAGTACCAAGGGAGGTTATGTGTTCCCGGCGGCACTGATTTGCGAGAGAGGATCTTGGATAAGGCGCATGAGTCGCGCAATATTTTTTATCCTGGTTCAAAGAAAATGTATCATAAACTTAAGGAGATGTATTGGTGGAACAATATGAAGAGGGATGATGCAAATTTTGTGGCCAAGAGTATGGTGTATCAACAAATGAAAGTTAAGCACATGAGGCCTAGGGGATTGTATCAAGAAATTAAGTTGCCAGAGTGGAAGTGGGAAGTGATCAACATGGATTTTGTTATCGGTCTTCCTTGTTCTCGAAATCAGTTTGATTTGATTTGGGTCATCGTGGATAGAATGACGAAGTTTAGTCACTTCTTTCCAGTGAGGACTAACTTTTTAGTTAAGGATTATACGAGGTTGTATCTTCATGATATTGTAAAGATGCATGGGGTACCGGTTTTTATCATCTCAGATTGTGGTACAAAACTTACATCTCACTTTTGGTGGTCATTTCAGAAGTGTTTGGGGACCAAGGTGAGTCGTAGTATTGCTTTTCACCCACAGTCAGATGGGCAAGCATAGAGAACTATTCAGATGTTGGAGGATATACTTCGTGCGTATTTTATTGACTATAGTGGTAGTTGGGTTGAGCATCTACCTTTTGTAGATCTTACTTACAATAATAGTTACCATTCAAGCGTTAGGATGGCCACGTTTGAGGCCTTGTATAGTAGGAGGTATGGATCTCCTATAGGGTGGTTTGAGGTTGATGAGGTAGAGATATTTGGCCCATATTTGGTTCACCAAGCCATAGAAAAGATGAAGTGATTAGGGTTAGGTTTAAGGCTGCCCAAAGTAGCCAAAAGTCCTATGCAGATATGAGGCAAAGAGAGTTAGAGTTTGAAGTTGGGGATAGGGTGTTCTTAAAGGTGTCTCCCATGAAAGGAGTGATGTAGTTTGGTAAAAAGGGGAAGCTTAGTCCCCGGTATGTTGGTTCTTATTTGGTTTCAAGAAAGGTTGGTAATATTGTATATGAGTTGGAGTTGCCTTCTAGATTGAGCTCTCTTCACCCGGTATTCCATATTTCTATGTTAAGGAAGTGTGTGAGTGACCCATCTTAAATTATGCCTATCAAGGATATTGGTATTTTGGATTCTTTTTTTTATGAGAAGGTCTTGGTTAAGATCTTACATTGGCAGGTTCATCGGTTATAGACCAAGGATGTAGCTTTGGTCAAAGTTCTATGGAGGAACCGCAAGGTTGAAGACGCTACTTGGGAGGCGAAAGAGGACATGAAGTCCAAGTATCCGTTCTTATTTTCTGCTCTGGGAATTCATGCGGAAGGTATGTGTTCTTCATCATACTTTTTTTTCTAAATTAGTTAAAGGTTAGAGTTGAGGTGGTGGGGTATAAATCGTGCTAGTCATGCCTTGTCCCATCATTCGAGGACAAATAATCCAAGTGGGGGAGAACTGAAACACCCTGGGTTTTGATCCCTAGAAAATTTCTTGAGAATGAGCTTCTGGACATCATACGATTGGGGGTACTTATCGTATAATGGGGTATTGTTTAGGGGTCTTGGTCGTATATTACTCAGTGTGGTTTTGGTTGGTTACTGTCCTAGGTACTACTACATGTCATACGAGTCGTATGGAGATGGTAAAAGTGGTAAGATTTAACTTGTAGGTTGGACAGTGTCAACCTCTTTTGGTTTTGTCTTGGTTATGGTTTATTTGTACTACTAGTATACTATGGGTATGATTTGGTCAAAGGGAGGCGTATGGTGGACAGTGTGTAATGTCCACTATTCTATCTTGGGTATGAGTTGTGGGTACCACTGGCATGTTGTGTAGACGAGTTAAGGGGGAGTCGTAGCATCCTGCGCATATTTTTCAGCTTTTAAGCTGAGGGTATTCTGGATATTTTACCTCTTGCCCAACTTAAAACCTATGTCTCATAACTTCCTTAGGGCATCATTAGCTATCAAAAACACATCAAATAGACTCTCAATCACTGCCAAATCCGCAAGATCAAGAACACTTAGGGTTTTCATCAAGCATATTAATTAGGGCTTTCAAGGGTGATTTTTGTCCTTCTTCTTTGGGATCTAAGGCATGCTGATCCTCCCTCATTGTTAGTTCAACTAAATTCATGTTTTAATGAATGGTTTTCATTATTTAATTAGGTTTTGAATTATATGTTGGGGGTTTTGGTTATTAACGGTAGATTTATGTTTTTCCATATTTTACTTATAGTTTTCATATTATAATGGTGGTTTGTACATGTGATTGCATTGGAATGGTCAATTGTCACTTGGTTTTGCTTTTAGAAATTATATGCCCTCAATATGTTTGTTAAAATACCTATGAGAATGCTTTTATTACATAGTTGGAATTTCATTGAAAACTTTGCATGGTATAATATGGTATTGGAACCTAAATTGGTTGGATGGTTTTAATGGCTAAATGGTAAAGCCTTAGTGTCCATGGATTTGATTTAAAACCTTATGGGGTACATGGGAATCCCCTGAGTGAGTTTAATAATGGAACCTATGGGGTACATGGGAATCCCCTAAGTGTTGGCTAATGACATTGCTTGCAAGCTATAGTCGATATGACTATACCACTTCTTATAGCATTGGTTAATAACATAAGAAATTGGTGGTTTAGTTGTGTGCTAATGGTTTTAATCAGGCAATAATGCCAGGTTGTGATAGCTAACCATGAAGATGTGAGTCTAATGGATGGACACTGGAAACTCATATTTTCCGACATGAAGATTGATCATGGTGACCATATACTTGTGGGTCACCCGGGAATCCCCTAAGCTATACTTATATATATGTATCATGGAGGATGAAGGGTGCACTAGAATCTCTCGTCCCTATGATATCTCAGGTTCATGTGGCTACACGCACTGGGGCCCATTCAGGGGGTAACACTAGACCCATATATCCCGTGGGTGGTTCTAGGACGGTTAAGCTACACATACCCAGGTTAATGGTTTTAAAGGCATGCTAAACCTGATTCTCTTTCCTGACATGGATTTTATATATATATATATATATATATATATGTGTGTGTTTGTGCTTGCATATGGTTATTTACTTGGTTTTAAAAGTTGGAATTATTTAGTCCTTATCCTAAGTGTATGCTAGCGTTTACCTTCTAACCCATCTTTGGGCATTGTATCCCCACACGATGTAGGAACTGACCATCTACTCCTCCTGTTAAGTGATCAAATTCGGGGACAGCTTGTGTTGGATTAAAGTGGTGAGCTTCCATACTCCAGAAGGTTCCATTTCATGTTATGGTCTTCTCTACATACTCTTGTTATTTCTTAGACTTTGGTTTTTGGATATGGTCGGGGGCATGTCTCGGCTAGATATTGTTTTGATTTTGAATAGTCTCGCGGTGTCGATAATGGTGTCAGCCTTGGCATTGGTATTGGTATTATGGCTGACACCGGTTGTCTATATTTTATTTGTGATTGTTCTATTCTGTTATTTTATATAATTTGAGAATTCATCCAATTATGGTTGGGAATTGAGGTAGTCTTCCATCCTGGTTGGGCTTGAAGAACTAGACACGACTAGGCCCTGGTTCGGGTCGTATCATTAGATAATTCCTAGTAGCTAGGATCGAAAGTTAAACTCCAAATTACGGTTGTAATTATCTTTTCCTTGTCACTACTCTTCTTTTAGAGTAAGTAGCAATACTCTAGGAGGGATCCTAACATTTGCAACCGCTAAGATAACTATTAAAGTGAAGCTAATACAATGCATGCATGGGTATCTGCTCATTATAACAATAGCACTTTCCCTACATCATCAATCCGCCAGGGTTTCCACAACCCTAGCTAAGGGTTTTTAGCTACTAATGCTTGTGAAGTAATCAAAAAAATTCAAGATTGAAAGAATAAAATGAAATCACAATAATCACAAGTAAAAACCCAAAACCGTAACTGAATTAATCACCTAAAATCAATACAATAGAATTCAAAGACTAAAATTGAATCTTGGAATCAAAATATGTTTGTAAGTATCAAGAGTGTGTACCATCTACTAAAAAAATACATAAGGGGTATTTATAGTACATGAGGAAACCCTAAAGTTAAAGCTCGGATGAAAAATGACAAAATAGGGTCAGTGGCCATATGTGATCACCACATGCGGCCTGGCCTTTGGCATATGTGGTACATGCTGCCTGAGGCTGGGCTTATGTGGCAACCCCATGTTTTCATACCAAAAAAAATCTTGTTGCTTAGCTCTTGGGATTTTGGACTTCTGGCACATGCTTTGCCCACATGTGGTCCGCCTGGTTACCTAGCAAGTATAAAAAGTTATTTTCTCAGCTCTTTTACTCTTTGGATCTTCAATTATTCAATTCCAGCACTGACCTTAGTCTCACATAGACCATATGTGCTACATATGGTCCATATGTAGACAAAGGTAAGTGTCAGGCCTTTCAACACTTTCAACCAAGATTCAAATCTTCAACTTCCATCACATTCTTTGGTTACGAACAATCCGAAAAGTGTCATAATATAAGAAAAATGGCCAACATAATTTTTGATGACATCCTTGGAGGCCAACACTTAAAGACTCAAGCTTTGGTCACCTCGAGGACACAAGAGCATGCATGGAGGACCTATTTTGGACATTCAAGAGAGCAATTCCGTATGTGGAGGGTTCCTTGGAGGCTTTCCATGATGACTACCCAAGGGCAAAAGTGAAGAAGTGTTTTGAAGAGCTTTACACACTTTAAAACACTCCAACGCAGCCCCCTAATTTACACACCAAGGTCGGCCCTTCTTTAAGGATAATCTAGAGATTGCACATGGTGTCTTTATACTCCATAGGCTCCCCTTCTCATTAAGGGTAGTTTGGTTGTTTTGTCTTCTTTTGTAATAAACTATAAGTAGAACACTTTAGGGTTTGTTTCCTTGGTTTTTGAATGATATTAAAAGAATTAGTCTCCTCTAGAGAGAGAGAGTGAAACTGGAACTAGGGTGACATATAGCGTTGATTTACTTGTGTTGTATTTTTCTTAGAAATGTTGGTGCTTGAGGAGAGTGGGTTCCCTCTTGTGTCTATGTAAGAGCTTGATCTTGATTATACGGGTTATAGGGGTCTTGATGTTTGATACACGTCTTGGTTCTTAGGTTCTTGTATAATTTTATGTCAAGTTACTATCATTTACTTATTGCATTGTTGTGTTTCGTATGTTGTCTTCCTTATCTCGTTTCTTTGTGTTGCTGCCTCATTTGTATTTTATCTTGTTTCCAACTTTGTTTTTGTGTTTTGTGGCTATTTGAGTGTTCCATACTTGTATTCGTATCATTTGGTATCAGAGTATGGATTGATTTCATTGCTACAAAATCAATCTTGGGCTTGTTAAATGAAAATCAAAAAAAAATGTTGAAAACCAAAAATATATTTAGGATATTTTTGTGTGTATTGTTTGTTTCTAGTGCTAGGTTCTTGTTCCCCAGCACTAAGTGAGTCTAGATCCAAATTTTGAGCAATTTTTGAGTTGTTCTTGAAGTTTGAAGGTTGTTGCTTTTAGAGGATTGGTGTCTTGAAAATGTGTTTATAATGTTGTTGTTGAGGATTTGAGCTTGAACATATGTTGTTGATGTTTAGGGGTCCATTGTGCACCTAGAACAGCAAAATTTCAAAGTAGGTGTTCTTGGTGTTCTTAACCATCTTCATACCTTGTTGGAGAAAAATTTTCAACAATAGATGTTTGATCAAGAAAATCAAGTGAAAGAGAGTGGTATTTGTTTGTCTTGAAAACATTTCCAAGACAACACAAAGAAGGAAAGGGACAATAATACTTTCAAAAAGACTGTGCTAAAAAGAAGAAAGAGCATTTTTCAAGGTTGACAAAAGAGGAAAGTAGACAAGACCCTCAAAAAGGTTGTCTTGCCAAAAGGGTGCAAGACAAATCAAACCTTTATGAATACTGAAAAAGGCTCCAAGTCTTGTGTTTTCCCTCCCAAATCTGATTTTTCACCATTCAAAATTAAAAATTGCTCAATAAAAATTGAAGATAAGGAAAATTGTTCAAATTTCAACCATTCAAACGTCTAATCTAAGGCTTCCACGTGGTTGCCGCGTCATCACCTTCAAAAATGACCTAAGGCTTAAATTTTTAGATTCTTAGTTTCTTTTTCTTGTTCCTTTCATTTTATTTATTGATTCTAAGTAATAATTGACAAATTAGTAATCACCTACTAGATTGTAAGTTAGTTTTGAGTCCGTTTTAGTCATGTTTCCGTTCCTTGTGTGCTTTTTATCATTTGTGATTCATTGTAGTTCTTGTCTCAAGTCCGAACAATATTGCTTTGAGTTTTCAAATAAAAATCCTTTTTGGACGAGAGTAGACACATTCCTTAACTTCTCATGGGTTCCTAACCAAATTTTAACACTCGTGAAGCCAAATGTAAGATAGTCAAGGTGTGAGAGTATGGTGAGGATACTTTTGAACTAACTTATGTGTTGTATTTATTGTTGTCCTTTATTAGGTACCATGGATAATAATTCTTTCAAGGACCCTTTTGAAGAATTCAAATAGAACCTTGAAAGGCTACGCCAAATTTTCAATTCCCTGAATCTAATTTCTCTATTTAGTCCTACTGAATTGCCTCATCTTAAAGATATCACACATGAAATTTAAAGACAATAAAGGAAATGGGTTCCATGCAAAGTATTTGGAAACCAAATGCCCTCCTCATATGAGATACAAGGTAAAAATGCTATCTCTGACACTCCTGCAATTTTAGAATGTTGTGATGTGGCTAGTAGTAGTCAGGTGGATGTAGTTGGTGGTTTTCCTAAAGGAGGATTGCATTATACTTCCCTTTGTTATATTCTTAGTATTTCTAGGATTCAAGAAGATCCAATTCCTGTTGTAAGTAAGAAAGCACTAGTTGATCCTATAGATGACAAAATTGATTCTTCTCATAAGAATGATTTGTGTCCATCGATTGCTAGCACTTGTGACTTGACTAAGGTTCCATTGCCATATAATGAGAGTATTTACCCACTAGTTGACCCTTTTTAAAACCAAAGTAATTCTAAGTTGGCATGTGAGTTACAGATAATTAGTGAGGGTGTATGTAATTATCAGCTTACTCATGAGCGTAGTCCACTACCTGAGCATGTGTATGATGTGTTTGATGAGGCTCAAGTTAGTGATGATGTAAATAGAGTTGATCACGAGGTTAGAGATGATTCCTTGAACATATTGTGTGATGAAAGCCTTATTATTAGTTTTGCTTATAGAAATCATGTAAATAAAAATATTGGTCCAAGGGATAGAAGTGAATCCGTGAGCTTGTCTTATGGTAAAGATTCTAATGTGGCTCATAGGGATAATCTTGTGCTTGAAACACCTTTGAAATTTGATAATTATCTTTTAGAGAGTGAAGAACTTGTTTGTTCCAAATCTGCCCGCAAGATAGATCACTCTCTCTTTGGTATAATATCTTGTTTGAAGATGGTATAATCACTCCTAATGAAACTAGCGGTGAGAATGGTGTTTGAGGTATAGCTTGTATTGAAGGCTATAGCCTCTATGCTAACCCTCTATGGTGTGACAACATTTCTCCTAAGGATGGAAATCTCTTCTTGGGAGATAAGAGTACTCTTAAGGGTAGGGAATGTGTAGTCTTGGAAAGGAATAACCAATTGGGTGATGAAATCTTTGATTTACTTGAATATTTAATACACCCAATAGGTTATTGTTCCTTGAAAATTAACCCGAGAGCAAAAGTGTCATTGTCTCCTTGGGGTAATGCTTCTAAATGTGCATCCTTGGTTGAGACACTTGTGCTTAAGTTGAGTGATTCCCAACTTATGGATGCCAAGTTGTCTATTTGTTTGAAAGGAAAAGTGTGTATGTGTTTAAAGTCTTTGTCTTCATTAGAGTATGTTGTTACACTTTATTCCTTTCCATAGTACCTTTTTGCTAACGATGACATCCATACTAGTCTTGGATTTGTGTTACATAGAGGTAGGAAATTTGTTGGTTTGTACACTTGTGTGAGTGATAATTCTATATGGATCTTGTGGACTTTAGAACCAATTAAAGCACCACCCTTAGTGTGGTTTCTTGAATAGATAAATAAACAATTGTGTCTTATGGATCATAAGATGAAGGTAGTTCTTTCTTGTGGATTATTTGATGCCATTAGGACCTTTATAGTTTCCTTATCTCTTGGTGATTTCAATAACCAAATCTATTGTGAATATTTTAATAAGTTTTTAATATTTGATTCAAAAGATCCTTGGTTATATTGCAAATATATGCAACTTTGGCATGTTGAGATTATTTGTTGTGCTAACACTAACCCTCATGCCATAAGGAGTTTGCATTCATTTTTCCTTTCTTTGGTTTTACAAGGTTTGGATTCGAGGTCGAATCCTTTCCAAGAAGTGGAGGATGATATGATCCAAACGGCCAACATAGCTTTTGATGACATCCTTGGAGGCCAATACTTAAATACTCTAGCTTTGGTCACCTCGAGGACACAAGAGCATGCATGAAGGACCCGTTTTGGATTTTCAAGAGAGCAATTCCGTGTGTGGAGGGTTACTTCAAGGTTTTCCTTGACAAATACCTGAGGGCACAAGTCAAGAAGTGTTTTGAAGAGCTTTACACACTCCAAAACATTCCAAGGAAGCCTCGTAATTTACACACCAAGGCTGGCCCTTCTTTAAGGATAATTTTAGAGATTGCACACGTTGTATTGAGACTCCATAGGCGCCCCTTCTCATTTAGGGTAGTTTGGTCATTTTGTCTTCTTTTGTAATAGACTATAAGTAGAATATTTTTGGGTTTATTTCCTTAGTTGTTGAATGATATTGAAGGAATTAGTCTCCTCTGGAGAGAGTGTGAAACCAAAACTAGCATGACACATAGTGTGGATTAACTTGTGTTGCATTTTTTCTTAGAAACATTGGTGCTTGAGGAGAGTGAGTTCCCTCTTGTGTTTATATAAGAGCTTGGTTTTGATTATATGGGTTGTAGGGGTCTTGAATTTTGATACACATCTTGGTTCTTAGGTTCTTGTATAATTCTATGTCAAGTTACTATCCTTTATTTATTGCATTGTTGTTGTGTTTCGCATCTTGTCTTCCTTATCTTGTTTCTTTGTGTTGTTGCCTCGTTTGTTGTTATCTTGTTTCCATCTTTGTTCTTGTGTTTGTGGATGTTTTTAGTGTTTTGTACTCATATCTGTATCATGTCATGAACATCTAAAATTGATCAATTAAGTAGCCAAAAACACCATTTTCACCTTTTTCATGAACTTAGCATCCAGAACCTAGCTTCCTGCAAAACATACCCAAAATGTATAATATCCAACAAAACAACCTAAGAAACCTGCATATTTTCATAGTTTTAAGCGTCAAAAGTGCTATATTTCTAAAGCACATCACCTTCTAGGTATAAAAGCATATCATCATAGTAATCTTCTGGCCTTGTTGGGTATATAAGTGTATCATCATAATCATCCTCCGGCCTTTCCGGGTATATATACATATCATTATAGTTATCCTCCGGCCTTGCTGGGTATATAAGCATATCATCTACACGTATATATAACATCAATACTATAATCTATCATCGGGTTTACCTGGAATTCATATCATCAATACCTTCATCCTCCTCCATCCTATACCAGAGAGATGGGTACATAGATATATAATAGATGCACGGACTTAAGTCATGGCTAAAAGAGTGTAAATCTATAAATCCGTTGTCCGAGGTAAACTTAGATACTAAATCATTGTAAGAATGTAGAAAGGGTCAGAATCTGTCACGATAGGAGTAATTAGTAGTATTAAATCATCGACCGAAATTTGTATCGGTCAAATCTTTAAAACATTATTTTTCTTTTCCTTACACATAGGTTATTAATTAAGACGGAAATTATTATTATGAAGAAATTTGTTTTTAAGGTGAAGAGTGGGCTATAACCCCTATTTAGAAAAATAGTAATAAAATCATAGTTTAGTTGGAATCATATAATTTACTAATTTAATGATCATGAATACACCGAGTCTATGCATGCCATCACCAATATTCAAACAATGAAACCATAAACATCAATGTATCTATAAACTACAGCCACATCCTTTACAAGGATAAACACTTCCCGGATGTCCAATCGATTTCATAACACGGTCTTAGGCCTAAGAATGTGTCTAAAATAATTACATCATAATCATGGCCTTAGGACCAAATACATATCCAGAACCCATGTCGATAATCATATTCGTAATCCATCTCGTATCTACAAGCCATAGAATATCTATAAGGTATATCATATCTAGGAGGCATAATATATCAATAAGGCGTGTCACATCTACGAGGCATAATATATCAATAGGTCATAAATCATATCTATGAGGCATATCAAACCTATAAGGTATCTTATATCTATAGGTCATTTATCATAACTATGTTTATGACTATATTATTAAGCATATCAATGGACCCTATCCTAAATTAAATTCAAAAATTATATCATAGCTACAAGCCATTAATCACAATCCGGGAAAACTATTATCATTCACCAAGTCACGAAGTAGCTTTATACTAAATGCTCAATAGTCTCAGCTATGTCTAACATGCATAAATAAGTCCAAAAGGGATAATACAAGTTTTGGCCTAAGGAGGGCCGGAGGAACCCACTTTTAATCCTCGAGTTCCATGTTTAAGCAATTTCTACACCAGACTAAGCTTAGGTATCTAAATTGATTTTAAGGTGGTTCATAAGTGATAAGGGGTGATTTTTTCACTCATTTTAACTAAACAGTTTTGCACATTACCTTGATTCAAATAAATGATTGAGACATATTGGTGATAAAATGCAGTAATATCCACTCTTTGCAGTCATAGAGTTGAAGAGGTCGAAAGATGTGGATTAGGGCTGAAAATGATAAAAAGGGAGCAAAGAAGAGTCCAGATAAAGACCTGGACTACATTAGACTCAGTTACCATGACCACATTCCTAAATCCACAGTAACGGTTAGTCAAGTTGGTCAACACAATACAGTCATGGCACACAACCACGGTTGCATGGAAGCGATTGTCGACAGTCACGTGCGATCACGATTCAGCGGGAATATGCCCAGGGGCAGATCTATAAAAGTACTTAGAAGAATCCCAAACCATTTATAAGTAAAAAAAAAAACTTTTTTCTTTGGGTATTGCTTACTTCATAACTATTTTTGGATTTAAAAGTGATCCAATGAACACCAAGCACATAGTCCAATGAACTCTAGTGATCAATATAGCATAGTTTGCATAATTAAAATATCATCAAAAGATATAATGTGTGCTTAGTGCTTTCACGACAACATCATGGATAAGTATGATCATATTTGATTCATGGCACCCGAGTGCCATAATCATTACTATAGGGATCTTTCGAGGACAAAGCTGCTCTTGGAGAGAGGAATTCGCTTGGAAAATATGCCAGAGAAACTACTGGTACTTTATAACAAACTTGAAGCCATAGGGTGGCGGTGCTTCTCCCCAAATCCATGCATTGCAAATGAGCAATGGGTCTATGAATTGTATGCAAACATCGGTTAAGTCTCTTTTTTGGACCCACTCAATGTGACTGTCAAGATTCAGGGAAAGTCGGTGAAGGTTGGGGCTAACCAAATCAATGATGTTTATGGGCTCAAGCATACTGACATGAGTGAATTCAAAGCAAAGGGGTGTAAAGCAGGGAGTTGGTTAGCATAATGAAGTCTCTGGACCAAGACTAAAAGCAATATTTCCATGAACGACTTCACTTCCAAGGCCCGGATATGGTTGCACATCATCTGTAGCCAAGTTTCTCCTTACACCTACATGACAGCAGTCCCCAAATTGCATTCTAGGATGGTTTCATGTATTCTAGACGACATCCTTATAGATGATCAACTCATGGTTAATGAGATAGATCATTTCAAGGACTAAAGCAGTATGCATCTATTCTTCCCCTCATTGATTACAAAGTTTTACAAAAGAGCATGGAGGGGGGAAGAGTATGATAATGATACATGGGTGTGCCCTAACGTCTTAATTTACCCCATGAGGATTAGAAGTGAAGGTGCACCCAGCAAAAGCAAGAAAAGAAAGATCTACTTGGAAAAGGCAACATGTAGTGAGTCTGAGTCTCATAGGCCAACCACCACGGTACCTCTTGAGGAGATTGGAGTAAATATTGCAACCATCAAAGAGCTTGTATGTAGGTATCCCCAAGGACTAAGAAAGCCTTCCATCGCTTATCATTCTTATATGTCATGTACCGATTATAAGAAGTACAAAGAGGACCAAAAAAAAGAAAAAATCTACCGTTGATAAGCTTGAAAAGTCCTAGTCCTCTTTGTAGGAGTCACATCAAGACTCAAAATCGTGCATAAAAAAATGGTTACAAGGGAGAAGAAGAGGGATGAATTCTGTATCAAGATATGAAAGAACGTGAAGAGCCTATGAAAAGTTCTAAGTCCCCAAGATAGACTTCTTTTTTCTTGGGTGGATAGTGATGATGAGGCCCCAGTCGAGTGGTCCGATTTTGAGGAAGAGGGTGGTGATGTAGAGTCCAACAATGATAGCATCCCTTGATGCAGTTTTAGGGAGCACCCTTATCTCTTTTACCCCTGATTATTATGCAGTGGGGACACTACTATCTTTTCAGTTGAGGGTGTCTCCTAATTCTTATTCATTTAATTTGGGCCTGTATTATTGATAGTTCTGTATACTTTTCTTCTCTTATGGATAATTATTATCTTTTTTTTTATTTGGGTTGTAATAATCGAGCCCTCTGACGATGCCCACATTTACATGGATTAGCTATTTTGTTCTAGGTTTGCTACTTTATTTTAATTCCGTTGTGATTGGGTTTCTAACCATGGGTGCAGGGGAAGTCTGAGTACCCATGGCACTGAGGCCATAGAATGCAATGGAAGTCCGAGTACCTGTAGCATTGATAATCTAGGATTGCATTATTATCTATTAGTAAAGTATGAGTAACCATATGGTGGGTCGCTCATACTATGATTTGCAATATGAGACGATATCTTAGGTGGTTGCCATGATTAGCAAATTATGTGCGGTGCGAATACAAAAGCAAACAACCCCCTCCGTCCAAAAAATTTTCAAAATTCGAAGGAATGGACATGAGCAACTTTGTGATGAAATTTTTCCCTCTTTCTAAGACTCCAAAAGTTGATTTTGGAAAAATAGTGAATACTCCATCTTTGTCTCGAGCAGGTAGAATAATTGAACTCCCTGACAAAATTCGCTTGCCATGTGTGTGAGTTTATTTGTCTTCATCTCATGTGTACTTATACCATCTAGGACTTAACCCATTAGTCTTTCAAAGCAAATTTTGATTGCTCTTGGTTAGTAAATGATCATAGGCCATCTTGTGATTTTGGAAGCCCACTCGAGCCTAAAACTCCTACCCATGCATAATTATCCTTAGTACCCACTTTGAGCCTATGGACCTTTCTTTGGCAAACTCATTACAACCCATGGCCCATTCTTTTTATCTCTCTTGTTCTTGAACTTAAAACTATAACTTGAGGCTAAAATCCTAAGTTGGGGGTGGTAAAGGTTGATGGAAGAAAGTGTAAGTCCATAAAGTTGTTAGTGAAATTCCTCATGAGCTTGAACCGTAAAAATAAATAAACAAATAAATAAATAAATAGAAAATGAATAAGTCCATCGAAGGATTGAAGTGTGCATAAGTAGCAAGAAAAAGAAATGAAAGAAAAATGGTGCACAAAGGAAGCTATTAGTAGGCGTGGGAAAAGAAAGATATTAAAGAAAAGTGGTCCTTATCCAAAAAAGGAGGATTGAAAAAGTGTGATGTGAATGTTCAAGGATGGTTGTATCCATGTAATTCCCAAATGATATCCTACCCCAACCCTAAACCTACATTACAAGCACAAAAGTCCTTTGTGATTCCCAACCAAGTGTGGTCATTGTAGTGGTGATTGAAAATAGCGGCAAGATTATGGCATGGTACTTGTTAACATGGAGAATTTCTTGAGAGAGTGAGTGTTTGCACTTAAAATTCCTTGTTGCATGCTTGGCAACTAGGTGTATGAATTTTTTCTTTCTTGTAAGGAGGAATGTGAACTAGTTGGGGTGGGTGATTTTGTCATCTTTGCACAATGAGATGAACAAAGTATTGCATAATTATAGTCAATATGTGAGTCATTTCTAGAGTGCTAGTGGTTGTTACATGGTTGCTCCCCAAAGTCTATTGCATCCTTCGCTATTTCATCTTATGATGAGGGGAGTCATTAAAAGCCTATATACCCATGTGTGAAAAGCTTTTGGTGGTACCAATCAAGTTTGAGTCATCATTATCATTGAGTGATAGAATGAGGGCATACATATAAGTTGTCTCATAATAAGGGGTAGTGTTGCTTTAGGACAAGAAAGGTCTTAAGTTGGGGGTGTTGATGAGAGGTGATCTTTTCACTCATTCTCACCAAACATTTGTGCACATTACCTTGTTTTAAATAAATAAATGAGATAAATTGGTGATAAAAAGCACTAATATCCACTCTTTGCAAACATAGAATTGAGGAGATCGAAAGATTTAGATTGGGGCTGAAAATGCTAAAAAAGGAGCAAAGAAGAGTACAGCTGAAGACCTGGACTACATTAGCCTCAGTTACTGTGACCATGATCCTAAATCCGTGGTCGCGATCAGTCAAGATGATAAACACATTGCGGTCGCAGCACATAACCACAGTCGTGTGGATGGGGTCACAGACAGTCATGTGCGATCGTGGTTTAGCGGAAATATGCCTAGGGAAAGATCTATAAAAGTACTTAGAAGAATCCCAAACCATATATAAGCCAAAAAAAACTTTTTTCTTTGGTTATTGCTTACTTCATAACTATTTTTGGATTTGAAAGAAAGAAACCCTAATTGGGCAAGTGTGTAACTACTCTTGGTGGCTTAATTTCTTAGTGGTTTTGTGAAGAATGGATGTTTTGAGAAATCCCCATGGTATATTTCTCTTTATTTTCTTCATTGTAGCTAAGTAATTTAGTCTTGGGATTATGTTAAACTAAAGTATAATTATGTGTTGGTGTTGTTGTGTTTGCATGACTTTAGTTGTTGAGTATGGATTCCATCATTGCTTGAGCTTACTAGTTAGAATTTGATGGGTGAAAATCCCAAATCTCCAAATGGGTTTAATGGGTGAAAACCCCAAACTCTAGAAACCCTTTATCATCCTCGAAAGAGGGATGAAGGTGAATATTAGGTAACCCATAACATCCTCGAAAGAGGGTTTATAAGGCACAAGACAATGGTGGACAATTAAGTCTATGGTTTTCTACCTTTTGTAATCTTAGAAATAAGTGTGATTAGAGTGTAAGACATGTCAAGAGCATCATCCTATAAATAGGGACGTTTGATTGAGGTTTTGGGTGATTACGAATTGCACACTTGTTAGGTGATTGAAAGAGCCCATGGGTGAAATTGTTGTAGTTTTTTTAAAAGATTGACTACAATGACTTTCAACCTAGCCTATCCTTTGATCAACAACTAAAACTCATGCCAAACCGTCATTAACCCATACATTTTACCTTTAGGTAGACATGATCCCAAGACCCCATACATTTTACCTTTAGGTAGACTCATCCCAAGACCCTCTTTATTCTTGATCATAAAATCAATCGAATTGCATCCATGCTTTGTTTGTTGATAAATCACCTCCAAGTCAAAATCCCCCTATTTTATTTTACATGTTTTGTTTATTATCATTCCGGGTAAACGTGTAGTAATTTGAGCATCCATAGGGTTTGAAGTCTATAATTCACTCCTTGAGATTTGACCCCAATTCAAATTAAGTTACTTGACAACGACACCTTTAAATTATGGGAGTGAGTTGAGCGTTATCAATAAGCCATAATTATCCCTAAGATAGGAACTCTACCAATATTACGGTTTCAAGATCACTAAAATAACCCAAATAAGGTTAATCATGCTAACCACCCTTCCAACGCTCAAACTACATCCCAAATCAGTATCATATCATAACAATTCTATGAATTCGCCCTATCAATGAAGAAGATAATAGGATCCTAAAACTGTAATAAGCATTTCACTTTATGAGTCAATTCACCCATCTAACCCCGAAACCTCAATAATCAAGACTAAGTAACGGTGTTCTACGCATATTAAATCTTTCACTCAAATTCATATGCAATATATAAAAAAAAACATCATCATGTGAAGAAAAGTAGATAGAAGCCTACTTCGATGCCAAATCGCAAATCCTTGAATCATGCCCAAATCATTCGTCTTCACTCCACGATCCCAAAATGTCATCACGCTATCAAAATCATAATCTATGTGTCATTAGGAGTAAAACAAGACTCATATGACCATATAAAGGGTTGGGTAAAATATTAGGTCATGAACGAGCTCGCGAGGTCCCTCGAAAGACAAGGAAGTTGTGCTCAAAAGTTGAGCACAATGGAGCACAAATCGGGTCTCAAATTAACCATTAAAGTTCAAGAATTCAAAGCCCTAATTTCAAAGAATTTATCCAAAAATTGAAGGAATCTTACCATGAATTAGAAGGGAAATCAAGGAATAATCATTAATAAAGCTCCCCAAATCATCTATAAGCTTTAGTTTTAAGCTCTCAAGCTATTTTAGGGTTTAGTTCTTGGGGGGAAGTTGAATAATTCCAAAAATCATGGAAAAGGGCTCAATTTAAACCCATTCCAGGTACTTGGGAGTCACTGTCGCGACCCTGAGGTATGTGAACGCACTATCTCAACCATGCCACACAGGGATATAGTGCAATCGCCATAGGTATATCGCGGTCGCGACCTGTGTGGCATGGTTGAGATAGTGCGTTCACATACCTCAGGGTCGCGACAGTGACTCCCAAGTACCTGTTAAGGGTACTGCAATTGGCCTCCTGGTTGGCGATCACAACTACATCAGTTGACAACTGAAACTTGGAAGTTTTTCTAAGTTTCTGTCAAGCCCTTAGGATTCTTTTGAAATCCCGTATATGCAGACAAACTATGAAACCACAAAAAATTTGATGTTAGAACTCAATGGAGCAATCAAATTTTTCATCCGAGGTCATTTTAACCAAATGTGGGTCCCACACCCATATTTCATTTTCTTAACTTTCTGACCAATAGGTCAAAATGAGCCCAAGTGCCTCGGGACACAAACCAAATGTCTACCCAGCCTAGAATCGATATTTTGGAGCTAATGGCGTTGTCAAAATTCTCATCTGAGGTCATTTACTAGGATTTTGGTCTAAGACCAAATCCTGAACAACAAAAACTCCAAAACACGAAAATGAGCCTAAAATCCAAATGAATTATCTGATCATCAAACCGACAGTTCCTACAAGTCATGAATGACCTATAGCCATAGTTGGAAGGCTCAAAACATCAGAAGCACACGCAAATTGAGGAAATAAGCTGGAGGGTTATTACAATATCTACTACTAAAAGGACTTTCATCCACAAAAGTCAATGGATAAAAAGGTCTCAAAAGATCAAAAGGATAAGGCAGTGGGCCTGTATGCTCTGAGCATGACTTCCCAGATAACCTCTATGAAAAGAAAACACTTCTAAGAGATTTTGCCACAGGTATCCCTTTTTCAACTGGCGCTCTCACTTTACTTCCCAAACAGCCAAAACTCAACCTCAACCACCAACTGGCCTCCAATTGGACCGATGAATGATAATGTACGTAAATCTTAACCATAATATACTGATAGCATCTTGATACCCACACAAATCAACAAAAGCTTATTTAAATCAAAATATAACGTTCTTTTACATTCCACACCTACTTTCACTACAAATTAGGAAGAAAATTACCTAAGTCTTGCACGCGTAATCTCATCACAGAGAACTCAGAGAACTAAAGTGGATTCACTGAAAGTCTATACAACAAACATTAGAATAAGCCTATAAGGCTCTATCTGGGCACACAAACAGACATAGTCAAGAAATGTAATCTATGCAAATGCTATAACTAGTTCGGATGCTGATCGAAACTAAAATCCAGAATTTCAAGGCATAACTACTCATCACTACTCCCTAGATGAAAACAGGATGTCTCGTCAACCGAGAATTGAACCAAGCGGAACCCAACTCAAGAATACTAGTCCTGCTGACTATAGCATTAAAAATTCTCAAAGGAAACTGAAGACCTTAGGTCAAAGATGAAGGAACTAATATCGAGTCCAAGGGATATTATTTGAACATCGATTAACCATAATCCATCCGAACTCAAGAAGACCTAATAGGTAACCACAGAGTAGGCTTTGCTAGCCTATAAATGAAATCCGAACTAAGACAAATTCTAACATGGAGGAGGCTACACTTAAGCTCTACAACTCTAAGAAAAAATCTCAACACCAAGACTGAATCGCTCGATCTCAAATATCCAAACCAAACCTGAAGATGGGTAGGCATCCATACACCAAATCTATCATAACTTCCAAATCACCATTCTAATGCGTCAGTCAAAAACTGAGCCAATAAGTCTATATTAATGTCAACAACTCAACTCGACGCTAGTATCCAAATCTGGTATATCCAAGCTAAATGATATCGAGCCAAAATTGAAACATAGCTGAAGAACAAAATCACCACAGGGATAAACCATCGATTAAAAATGCAAATATCCAACTCTATATCAGCTAGAGGGCATAAAATGTAGCCACAGAACATAAATCATAATGAAGGATAAATCGCCAGCTGAAAAATGCAAATAACCCACACCATATCTGCTGAAGGGCGTGAACCACCAAAGTATACTCAAGGACTCCCCCAAGGCTGCAACCACACTAGTAATAGCAAAACACTAGCAACTCAGAGAAACGCAACAGTAGCCAAAAACTAACCAGTCCGGTTGTTCATCTTGGCAAAGAATAGCCATAGGCACATATCATAAAAGGAGAAGCACTCCCCCAAATCTTATTAGGCCAAACGAACTCTAAAATAAGGATTTCCTAAATCCAGCTAAGTTGGGCAATCATAACTCAAACAATCCATGAATCACCTCGTCGAGAAAGGAAATAAGTACTAAGCCTGACACTTGTGTCAAGGTCAAGATCACTATCAAAAAAAGAACCAAGCAATTTAAAATGTAGAATTTTTTATTTGCCAACTCAAGAAGCAATCACAGGAAAGACCACAAGCCTCTAACTCTCTAACTCTAATTTAGGCACAAACCAAGTCACGGCAAGAAAGGAGCATCCACTCTCCACACTTGTACCAAGAGCAACCCATTGCTAGAAGAGAAATCTAACAAATCTAAGAGATGAATCCAAGATATCTCGACATTAATATCAAAACTACTATTGGGTGATGAAACAGTCACAAGCAAAGAATAGATACAGAATTGGTCAATCTCAAAATAGGATACATAGAAAGAGATAGCAAATGCAACAACCTTCGCAACTCGAGAAGTAAGTCTAAGAATCGCAAACTCAAGAACGACAATATAACTAAATAGTCAACCCTAGACCATAACAAAACCACAGAGGGTCAACTTACCTTTGGTACCCAAATTTATTCCTAATCAATCAGCATAGCTAAATAAGAGAAAAATGACCTGTCTTTCTCACCATAGGAAAGAAATCATTCAACAATTATAGCTACTCAAGCCACCAAATAAGAACCACATAGAATGGAAAATTCTAACTAGATAACACTAGTTTAAATAGCCCACCCCAGCGAGGATTAATTCTATCAAATAATATTAATAACAATAGAAATTACAAGATAATCATCAATATACCACTCTAGGTCTATAATAAGGCCAATATCCCAATATAAATGAGACTGAACCCAAATGCTACACCTATAAGGACAAAATATCAATATAGATCTACTTCATTCACTACTAAAAGATATAAACCACGGGGGTAGTCATATAATCACAGATTTAGAACAAGGTACACACCAACCAATATGAACTCATGAAGGCAAATAATCTTCAATGGGTATGAAAACACCGATACGTATAATGAAAAGGTAAATGTATGAAATGAAAGCACATCTATCATGGTGAAATTTGTAATCACATTCCTGACGGATCTAAGAGAGGATAAATATTAATCGGTCCATATTCAAATTGACTAACTAAATTAAAAAACTGAGGCACCAAGCGCACTATCTCTAACTGAAGATGCCACAACATCATGTATCTCATCTGAATTAGATGAATGACCAATAATGCTATGTTGGGTACTCTCTCTAGACTAGTGACCAATTTTTCTGTAGTTATAACAA
Source organism: Capsicum annuum (assembly GCF_002878395.1). Taxonomy (NCBI): domain Eukaryota; kingdom Viridiplantae; phylum Streptophyta; class Magnoliopsida; order Solanales; family Solanaceae; genus Capsicum; species Capsicum annuum. Next base: position 169,363,564 of record NC_061122.1, read on the forward strand.
ATATCTAAAGCCCTAACCTGGATAGAAACACAAACTGAGCCTAAATGGTTGGCGAACTGATGCTGAGAGCACTCTCTACTATAATGTCCATCCTTTCCATAATTATAGCCTGCCTCAAGAACTCAAGGCTAGCGGGGAATACATGTTAACTCTATCTGATCAACTAACATACTCCTAGGTCACTCTCAAAACTAATAGCACATCTCACCATAACTACAACAAGTTGTTGGAATATGTTGAGGTGCTTCCCCTTCTAATCTAGAATGGACATCACGGCCTGAAGGCCCATATCAAAAACTTTGAAAGGTCTGATAGGAACTCTGCCTGCTATGATCACCACAACTAATCTAAGAGCCGCTCATAATCTAAAATGCTACCTGTGTAGACTAATGGACTGTAGGCAAAGTTGATCTTTATCGAAAGAGTCCTTACTCCAAAATGAAATACCAATAGCATTATACTGATGGCATAGCCTCTTGATGCCACCTCCATAAGTCTCAATGCATACTCTCTCTGTGCCCTGATCACACTTAACTTACTCTATTTTTTTTGGACAAAGCAGTCATTGTCAATATAATAACCCAACTTGAGTTGGGGTCGAATCCACGAGGAGTATAACTAATTTTTTAATCCTCTATTTATTGAAAGTGTCTAAGTATTGACCCGCAACGTAAACTTAAAGCTAAACATAATTTAAATTGGAGGGTATGATTTAGAAGTTGTTTGAACAAACTTAACTTATGGTACTAAATGAGAGCAACAATTTTTTGTTAAATTCTAATGAAAGAAGAGTCTTGGTCTATGCTTTCCTAGGGGAAATTAGTGTATGGGTGCATGAGAGTGAAATTCAAATTCTAGTTAATACAAATATGGGTAGGCTAGGTTAGAGGTTATGGGGTTAGTCTTTCAACAAAACACCAATATATCACCCATGGATTCTTTTGAATACCTCAAAGGTGTGGCAAACAAATCAACCCAAAACCTCAATTGGGCATCCCTATTTATAAAATGATGCCCAAGACATAGCAAATTAATAATCCATCCTTATCTCTAAGACAATGTAAAGAAATAAGCTAACATCTCATTTATTGTTCATAAATACTTGTTACCCATATCCTTCTTTAAAGGATGATATAAGATCTAAGGAAATACTCATATCCCTCTTTCAAGGATGATGTGAAATTTAGGTAAATTAGGGCTTTCACCCAAAAATTCAAATTTAACAATCAAGTATTAGTGAAACCCAACATCATTAACCAAGAACTGACACTAACAATCAAGACCCACGCATATTTGCAGCCTATTCAAACATAACCCCGAGAATATTATTTATCTACTCAAGAGAATTGAGATAAAAATATACCCAAGATGGAATTCAATGCCTCTATTGATGCAAAGCAAGAACAATATCAAATCCAATTCCAAATTATAACTAAAATCTCTTAGAATGTTAATAATAATGGTTCTTTCCTAATTTATAAGGGTTTCACCATACAAAACTTAAATTCTAGTTAGAAGATGCCTCCAAGTATAAGGGTTTTAGCATTTTTGAGAATTTTGGGTTTGGCTGCTTGAATTATAAATCTGCCTCTAGGCATTTAATTGCTCCATCATAATCACGATCATGAGTCTCACTATGGTGATCCTCTCATGATCGCCAAACTTAACTGGATATTGACTAGTCATGATCGCAACCCTCAAACCGCAATCGCGGTAACTGCTGGTCAATCCCTGCTTCAAATTTCTAGCGTTTGCACTAACTTTGCCTATTTTTGTTCTCTTTTTAGCTTACTTCCCTTGTTGTCTTATAGTTACCTACAAACCATGGGAATTAGTGCATTCAAATAGAAAATTTGCCTTATTCATATAATTTAACCATAGTAGTATGCAAAAATTCTGATGGTAATGAGTGGTAAATTTACCACTAATCATGGACCTCGCACAGTTAACAACCTAAGAGAAGAACAACCCATCTGTTATTAAATACACCGACGACAATTGGAATGGTGATACTAATCCTATAATAAATCCATTTATCATGTCCTGCTCAGAAGGATATTGCATAGAACTTTGCCTAGTATAATTCTAGAAACTCAATCTCGTACTTAGAAGCTGGTAAAGAACCCTGATGAACACCAACAGACCCAACTCCGATCAGAAAAGTGCTCAATGAACCAAATATCATCCCTGGCTATAAGGTATCCACAAAGAAACTTGATATCCCCAATGTTGAACCTCAAAAGGCTGAAGTAGTCGCGAGCTCAACTGGAACCTAAGTTGACCCTAAATCCATAGGCTAATGCTGAAGATCTTCGATATACATCTTTGACTCTCTATTCCGATGCTATGACGAACCTCTAAAAATATGGGTCAAAGTCTTATCTGTATCTATCAACCATCTCGCATTGTCCAATTTGGGATAGAATAGAGTCACAAAATATGTTTGAGGCTCATAGCAATACGGACACATGACAAGGAGTAAAGATATAAATTCTATGAATATCCCATAGCCTTTTGAAGATAGGTTACAGACATCTCCACAAAATCCATAGGACTCTACTAAACTCTTAGCTCTTGTACCAATACACCAGTGAACCTAGGCTTTGATACCAATTTGTCACGACCTAATTTCTCGAGTCATGATGGTACCTATAATAACCCACCAATAGAAAAGCCAAATCCTATAGTTTGGAACTTCTAGTAATAAACTACCAAAAGAATGAAAGAAAGAATGCAGAATAGATTTAATAAAAGACTAACATACATAAGATAATTCCAAAACCTAGTGGAATCAGTAAAAGAGCTTGTAACATAAGAAAGATACAAATGAGGTCCTGAATGAATATACAGCTACAACCATATCTGAATAAAACATAGAGACTAGTCTAGTACATAAGAGGGAAAAACATAATACTCTGAACATTAGGAGCTCACTATAAGTCTCTGAACCATGGCTACATCGCATGACGCATATAACACTGATGATAACCTGTACTATAATTTGCAGGATGCAGAAGTATAAATGAGTACCAAATATGTGGTACTCAGTAGGAAACTATTGACTGAGCCTCAAAGATAAAGTAAATATATTTAACATATAAATAAAATAGAGAACTACACCCAAATCTCCAATAACCACATAAGAAAGCCAGTGAGATAATAAGGACAAACTATCTCATTTATGTCTAAGAAACTAACATAATTAGGCTAAAGAAGTATTAAGAATGAAGCATCCTATTTCATCCATATTCAGGAATCTCAACACTATTCTATATATCACTGGACAATATACAAATAAAGGGCATAAGAAGGATATGTGACAATATACAAGGCCAAAAATTGAATACAATCTAAAAAATAAAGGAAGAAAAGGATATACAGTAATTCCTTAGCTATATATAGCTAGATACACACACACATATATAGCCAAGGTCAACTCAAAGTACAACCTAACTCATTATACTAGTATTATAAATCCTCATAATCATAGTAGGAACTAGTGCTAGTATACTCAACGTTTCTAATCCATACGTCTAATCATGAGAAAATCATGCATAATAATTCAATGGTAAGGCAAATGATCCAGAATCATACTTCAATCTCTATATCGAATCACCATAACAATGATCATAACACTAATAATGATAATGATAGACACAACAACACGAGTAACCGACTAGCCCACATAATAAATACCTAATAAGGCCTTTAGCTAAACTCCACCACCCTGAGCTCAAAAGGTTCAATAAATATCCAACACGCCATAAGTCATATTCATCACATATAGTTATGCAACCCCCCATAAGACTGATAGATATAGATGCAAACTGGTGAGAGGTAATGCACATGCAAGTATCATAATATATATCCAAACTCGAACTGGTAAATACAATCAATAACATAATAATCCTCTGGCCTTGCCAGGTATATAAGTATATCATCATAGTAATCCTCTAGCTTTGCCAGGTATATAAGCATATTATTATAGCCATTCTTCGGCCTTATCGGGTATATAAGTGTATCATCACAATCATTCTCTGGCCTTGTCGAGTATATGAGCATATCATCATAATTATTCTCAAGCCTTACCGGGTATATAAGCATATCATCATAGTTATCCTCCAGCCTTCCCAAGTATATAAGCATATCATCAACACACATATATAACATTAATACTATAATCTATCATTGGATTTTACCCAAAATTTATATCATTAATACCATCATCGTCCTCCGTCCCATATCGGAGATATGGATATATAGATATATAATAAATGTACAGACTTAAGTCATGGCTAAAAGAGTATAAATTCATAAATCTATTTTTTAGGGTAAAATTTGAGAATAAATTATTATAATAGTATAGAAAGGGTTCGGAATCTCTCACGATCATAGTAATTAGTAGTATCAAATCATAGATCAGAATTTGTCATGGTCAAACCTTTAAAACGTCATTTTTCTTATCCTTACACATAGGTCATTCATTAAAACAGTAATTATTATTATGAAAAAATCCATTTTTAAGGTAACTACAATATCCACTACTAAAAAAGTCAATGGATAAAAAGGTCTCAAAAGCTCAAAAGGATGAGATATTGGGTTATATGCTCAGAGCATGACTTCCCAAATAACCTTTATAAAGAGAGAACACTTCCTGGGGATTTTGCCACATGTATCTCTTTTTTAACCGGCGCTTTCACTTTACTTCCCAAACAATCAAAACTCAATCTCAACCTCCAACTGGCCTCCAACTAAATTGAAAAAAGTTGATCCAGGAAAATCTTAAACACAACACACTGATATCATTTTAATACCTGCACAAATAAATAAAGGCTTATCCAAGCTAAATAAAAACCTAGGCATAAGTCATACAAGCAACTCCATATCTAAATATAACCTTCTTTTACATTACAAACCAAATATCCACTACAAATTATAAGGAAAACCACCTGAGTCTTGTCTGCATAATCTTATCATAGAAAACTAAAAAAACTGAAGTTGATTTGTTGAAAGTCTATATGACAAATATGAGAATAATCCCATAAGGTGTTACGTGGGCACACAAATGGAGATAATTAAGGAATGAAATCTATGCAAATGCTACAACTAGTCTTAATGGTGATCAAAATTAAAATCCAGAAGTTTAAGGTATTACTACTCATCACTACTTAATCCACTTTAGGATATCTCAGCAATCAAGAATTGAACCAAGCGTAACCTAACTTAAGCATACAAAAAAAATGTATCATGATCAAAGCTCAAGATTCATGTTACACTATTTGTCCTAGTTCAACAAAAATGCATCATGATCTTAAAGAGATTTATTAGTGGAATAATATGAAGTGGGATGCAGACATTTTTGTGGCTAAGTACATGGTGTGTCAACAAGTGAAGTTTGAACACTTGAGGCTCATTGGGTTATCTCAAGAGATTGAGTTGCCAGTGTGGAAGTAGGAAGTGATTAATTTGGATTTTTTTATCGGTCATTCATGGTCACGCCAGTAATTTAATTTGATTTGGGTCATCGTGGATAAGAGGACTAAGTCTGCTAACTTCTTACCAGTAAATACAAATTTCTCTTCTGAGGACTATGCCAAGTTATTTATTAAGGAGATTATAAAGTTGTATGAAACTCTAGTTTCCATCATATTTGATCAGAGTACTCAATTCTCATCTCACTTTTAGAGGTCTTTCAATAAGGTTGGGGGATAAGGTGAACCTTAGTACCGTTTTCCACCCGTAGATGGATAGGAAAGCAAAACGGATAGTTTAGGTCTTAGAATATATCTTTCGGGCTTTGATGTTTGACTTTGGTGGTAGTTGGGTTGACCACTTGCCTCTCATAGAATTTGCCTACAACAACAACCATCACTCTAGTATTGGTATGGCTCCATTTGAGGCCTTATATGGTAGGAGGTATAGATATCCTATTGAGTGGTTTGAGGTTGGTGACAATGAGTTTTTTGCTCCTGATTTGGTTCACCAAGCTATGAAGAAGGTGAAGGTGACTCGAGATTGACTTAAGGCTGCCCAAAGTTGCTAAAAGTCCTATGAGGATGTGACGAGCAAGGATTTGAAATTTAGTATTTGTCATTGGGTATTCTTAAAGGTGCCTCACATGAAAGGAGTGATGTGGTTTGGTAAGAAGGGGAAGCTCATTCCCTGTTATGTCGGTCTGTACTTGGTTTTGAAGAAGGTTAGTAATATTGCCTATGAATTGGAACTTCTTTCTAGTTTTAGCTCCTTTGATTTGGTGTTTTATGTTTCGATATTGAAGAAGTGTGTGGGTGATCCTTCGATGGTTGTTCCTTTGGAGGAGGGGGTATTTTGAATTCCTTGTCCTACAAGGAGGTTCCTGTTGAGATTTTGGATTGATAAGTCCAGCGGTTGCGGGCGAAGGATGTGGCTTTGATAAAGGTTCTTTGGAGGAACCAAAGGGTTAAATAAGATATAAGGGAATCCAAGAAAGACATACGTCCAAGTATCCATTGTTGTTTTCTATTTCGGATAATCATGCTTAAGGTATATATATTCCTTAACATCTTTGTTTTCTACCTCTGTTAAAGAAAAGAGTGATTTACTTAGCAACTTTATTTTCTATCTTTGTTAAAGGTAATATTAGAGGTATGTGAAGTAAAATTGTGTGAATAAATGTCTTGTCCTATCATTTGAGGATGAATGATCCTAAGGGGGGAGTATGTAATGCCCTGAATTTTTAGCCCTTAAAAAATTTTTGAGTCCTGAGCTTTCTGCCCTAGAAATGACTCATCTGATATGTTGTAACATGTCTTGACAAGTTAGGTGACCTTTGTCATAAGTTGTCCAGTGAAGGGAGTTGGAGTTTCTATGTTGGCTATGACTTGAGGGTATGAGTCGTAAGGACTTATGATGAGTCATTCAGAGGGAATCATAACTAAATCAGAAATTTAGTGGAAAAGTTTTGCTTTGAGTATGAGTGGATCACCATGAGCCGTAAGGACTTGTTACGAGTCATTGGGTGTAAATCCTAGGATGTCCAATGTATACCTAGTTGGGTTCTACTATGATTGGATCTTACGAGTTGTAAGGTCTCATTACGAGTTGTATCTTTAAGTAATAAGGTCAATAGTATATGGGGGTCCTAGAGACTATCTTGGTTATGACTCATGGTAATGAGTTGTAAGGAGTGGCTACAAGTCATTGATTGACCAATAGTCAAGGGCAACACTTTTCCAGCTTTTAATTTTAGAGCATTCTAGATATTTCCCCTCTTACCCAAATTAAAACCCATGTCTTATAACCCCTTTAGGGTGTTATTAGAACTTAAAAACAGTCTAAGTAACTTCTCAAACACTCTAAAAGCATCTCTAATTTCCCTAAAGCAATTCAAGCTAGGGTTTCATGAAGTTGGTCATCTAAGGGCTCAGGGATCGATTTTTCTCTAAATTTCTTGGTGTTTAAGGCATGTTACTCTTTCCTCATTATTAATTTGTTAAATACATATTTTTTAAAGTATTGTTCATGAGATTTTTATGATGGTTTTAAAATAGAGATTGAGAATTTTTTAATATTTATAAATTAAATAATATTTCTCATAGTTTACATATGATTTTCATGCTTTAATTATGGTTTTGAACTTGTGGGTGCATGGGTATGGTGAATGGATTAGGAAATCGTGATTCTCCCAAACTTGTGACTGCTGAAGTGGTTATGACCCCAACCCGATAATGTAAAATTGAGTTTTAAATTATGAGAAATGTGGGTATTTGTAAAATTAAACTAGTCTTGCACTATTTCATAATATGAAGAGGTATTTGAAATACTATGGTATGATTTAAGGAATAAAAGGTGTTGGTGTTCCCCCACTTTGTATTAATGAACAAAGGAAGTTGTTCTCTCCAAGTTAATGAAAATAGTTTTGGCATGTTGTTATTGCTTTGCAAGTGTATTTGGTATGACGATACCAACAATGTATGCCTTAATGTAGAATATGGTTCAATGAATGGGAATGTATGATACTTGTTTTAATTGGGCTCTAATACGGGTATTATAGCTAATTCATGAAAGTGGATGTCTGAGTGACTGATACTGGAAACCGCATTTACCGGCGCGGGGGTCAAATTGACTAGGGAGCTTTGAGTACCCCTTATTATTATTTTATGCTTAAGGAGGTTTGAGTCCCCCATAAATTACTACATGATCGGGTGCTTAAATCACCCTGGCATATGGTTGGGAGGTTCGAGTCTCCCGTGTATATATATGAGATTATTCTCTGATTCATGCAGCTATATGTATTAGGGACCAACCAAGGGATGATAATAGGACCCATTTAGCCCGTGGATACTCTTATTTTATGATTGATCTCCACGCTCTAGGCTAAAATTTTAAACTGCACATTTAGCCTTGTTGCATCTCCCGGCGTGTGAAGTATATATATATATATATATATATATATATATATATTTGTATATGCATTTGATTGTATTCATTGGTTTTGAATAATTTTAAACTATTGATCATGACATTACGTTATCCTTATCCCTAAGTTTCATGCTAGTACTCCAATCGTTAACCGTCTTCAAAATCTGTAACCCCACGTGATGTAGTAATTGGTCATACATCTACTCCTTCTACTCAGTAATTAGGATTTAGGATCAACTCATGAGTTGACACTGAATTGGTAAGCTTCCATACATTGAAAGTCTACATTTTATGTTTCTGTCTCTTATGTCTTAGACTGTTTAGACTTATATTTGGCTCTAGTTGGGGGCATATCCCAAAACTTTATTGATATTCAATTTTAGCTTATTTTTATAAGGCTTTGCTTGGATTATTATGGATATTATGCGGTGTCATTCGTTTATTTGGTTGATCAGTCATTCGTTGGTTATCGACTTATTTTGAGTTCTCCTAAGCTTATTGCATGTTATCTTGTAATATGTTTGGAATTTATCCGACCGTCAAGAATATTATATTTGGCTAGTTTAGGTGCATAGGGTGATCTCTGGTCTATGTGGGACTTGAGATACCCATCATGGTTATGCCCTGGTTTGAGTCATGACAAAGATAGTATCAGAGCCTAGGTTTGGTGTCATTGGGTGTCCAACAAAGTAATGTCAAGTAGAGTCTCATTTATGGTTGTGTAGCATGCCAAACTTATAAGGGAGGGGATATGAGTCATTTAGGAATATTTTCCTTTCTTGTTATTCTATTTCAAGCTATAGAGTCTAAGGTCTTGAATCTTCTTTAATCCCCATTTGTTTGCTTTCAGATCATGCCTTCCAGAAGATTTGATGCTCGCAAAAACTCTTTTGTCCCATCTGAGGACAATGTGGATGGAACTAATCCAACCCCAAGAATTTAGACCCGATCTAGGGTCGCAACTTTTGATTACCCTGAGGGAGACTGGTTCCCATTATCGCTCCTTAGGCACATGAGCTGATGTGTATAATGCTAAGTTTCGCCAGTCAAATTATTTTCTTACCTAGTTGGTGGCCTTCTATACTGAGTGTGTTGCTTCTGTTGCTCCATCGTTTGAGGACACTAGGGTTGGCCAATTCTTGAGGTTGAGTCCTTCAGTTTTCACTAGCTTTAAAGTTAAGAAATATCCTTAGAACTTTATTGATGAGATAGAAAAAATCTTTTGTGTAATGCATGCTACTAATGTGGAGGGTGTAGAGTTTGTTGCTTATCAATTGAAAGATGTCTTGTACTAATGGTATGTGTATTGGGACCAGCCTAGGGGTGATAAAGCTTAGTATACTTTGTGGGATAATTTTTCTAGTGCTTTCTTTGATCGTTTATTTCCATATGAGTTGAGGAAGGCAAATGCGAACAAATTCATGAATCTGAAGCAAGGTAGTATATCAGTAAAGGAATATGCCTTGAAGTTTCATCAGTTATCCTGGTATGCTCCTGAGTTGGAGTCTAGCGTGAGAGATAGAATGAGGAATTTTACTTCCAAGTTGTCTTGACACTTAATTCTGGAGAGTAAAGTTGCCTTGTTAAATAAGGATATGGATATTTCTCGGCTAATGGTATATATGAATTAAGTGGAGAAAGAAAAAAAAAAGCAAGTAGAGATAAGTGAAAGGAAGAGTAAGAAGTTTTGCTATTCAGATTCGAGTAGAGGTCAACAGCAGAGTGGTAGAGATAGTATAAAGTGATATAAAAAGAAGTGGGGCAATTCTGGTTTCTACTCTATGGCTAGTGATCCTTATTTAAAGCCATCGAGTGATCATCATTCTCAGTATGATAGTGGATTTAAAGCACCAGAAGCCCAATTGCAAGCTAGTGGGGCTCAGTAAGCTCTGTCATATCCTTATTATAGATTTTGTGGTTAGGTGCATCATGGTTTTTCCAAAGAAGGGAGGACTAGGTGCTTTAAATATTGCCAGATTGGTCATCTGTAAAGGTATTGTCCTTCTAAGGTTGCTTCTAGGGTGACTAAGATTCATGTTGATGCTTCATCCGCTCCTGCACCAAAGGGTACTACTTTTGCTTCTTTCTTCTATGTTGGTCGGAATCATTTGTACACTCTTCTACTCACGAAGATTCTGAGGTATCCCCCGATATTGTTACTAGTATGCTTAAACATTTTTCCCATGATGTATATTATCTACTTGGTCCAGGGTCTACTCTCTCTTATGTGACCCCTTATGTGGCTATCCATTTTGGTTTTGATCCTGAGTGTATTTTGGATCTTTTTTCTGTGTCCACCCCGATGAGTGAATCTATTATAGCTAGAAGGGTTTATAGGGGTTGTGTGATGTCGGTCTATAGTATAGAGGCCTTGGTTGATCTGATAGAGTTAGACATATTAGAATTTAATATAATTTTGGGAATAGATTGGTTGCATTCGTGATATTTTTCTCTTGATTGTCAAACTCAAAGGGTATGTTTCCATTTCCCAAATGAGTCGGTAATTGAATAGTAAGGTAGTTCCCTAGTGCCTAAGAGAAGGCTTATCTTATATCTTAGAGCCTAAAAATTAGTCTCTAAAGGATGCCCCAATCACCTAGTGCTTGTTAAGGATTCTAGAGCCGAAGGTACTTTTTTGAAGACTGTCCCTATGGTCTGTTGATTTCCTGAGGTATTCCCTGGTGATCTTCCTGGTGTACCTCCCAATAGGGAAATTGATCTTGGAATTGATCTTCTTCCACACACACGTCCTATTTCTATCCCTCCTTTCAAAATGCCTCCACCTTAGTTAAAAGAACTCAAAGAGAAGTTGAAAGATCTTTTTGATAAGGGTTTTATCCGCCATAGTGTGTCTCTCTGGGGTGCTCTTATTCTTTTTGTGAGTAAGAAGTATGCTTTCCTTCGAATTTGCAATGATTATCGCCAACTAAATAAAGTAATCGTGAAGAATAAGTATTTACTTTCAAGGATTGATGATATCTTTGATCTACTTTGGGATGCTAAATTCTTTTCCAAGATTGATGTTTGTTCTAGGTACCATCAGTATAATATTAGGGAGGTGGATATCCCTAAAACTACCTTTCGAATGTGGTGTGGTCATTTTGAGTTTTTGGTGATGTCCTTTGGTTTGACCAAAACCCCAACCGTGTTTATGGATCTTATGAATTGGGTTTTCTATCAGTTCTTAGACTTGTTTGTCATTTTCTTTATCAATGATATTTGTATGTATTCCAAAAGCAAGGCATATTATGTCGAGCACCTCCGCCTTGTGTTGCAGACCCTAAAGGATCAGTGGTAATATGCAAAGTTTTCTAACTGGTTGATGTTGTTTTTAGTGAAAGGATCATAGTGGATCCATAGAAGGTGTGGCGGTTAAGAAGTGTCCTAGACCCACGACTTCATCTGATACTTGGAGCTTCTTGTGTTTAGCCGGTTATTATAAAAGGTTTGTGAAAAGTTTCTATTCTATTCCAACCCCATTGACTATGTTGATGAAAAAAGGTGAAATTCTTATGGTCTGATATTTGTGAGGGTAGTTTCGAGAAACTAAAGGATAATTTGACTTTGGCACCAGTCTTGACTCTACAGACACCGATGGATTCATTGTCTATAGTAATGCATCCCCGGTGGGACTGAGTTGTGTGTTGATGCCGCATGCAAGGTGGTTACATATACTTTAAGGCGATTGAAAGTTCATGAAAAGAATTATTCAACTCATGACTTGGAATAGTTAGTTATGGTGCTTGTGTTGAAAATCTAGCGACACTATTTGTATGGGACCCATATTGATATTTATTCTGATCATAAGAGCCTGCAATACATATTCACCTATAAATAATTAAATCTCAAGGAAAGAAGGTGGCTTAAGTTGCTAAAGGACTATGCCATGAGTCTCTACTATCATCCAGTTAAAGCTAACATAGTTATTGATTCTCTTAGTAGGTTGTCCATGGGAAGCTTGTCTTATGTGGATGAGGAGAAGAGGGATTTGGTGAAATATATTAACCGTTTGGCTAATCTTAGAGTTCGCCTTTTGGATTCCAAGCATGGTGGTGTGATTGTTCAAGAGGTGGCAAAGTCATCTCTTGGTGCTGAAGTGAAGGAGAAGTAAATATTGGATCATATCTTGATCCAGATCAAGAATAATGTGGTTAGACAAAAAGTGATGATTTTTTAGATTGGTGGTGATGGTATCTTGAGGTACCAAGTCAGACTGTGAGTTCCCGACGTTGATGGGTTGTGAGGAAGAATTTTGGCTGAAGCTCATGGGTTGTATTACACTGTATTACACTATTCATCCTAGTTCGATAAAAATGTATAATGATCTCAAAGAAATTTATGGGTGGAATAATATAAAGTGGGATGTGGCCAATTTTATGGCTAAGTTCATGGTGTGTCAACTAGTGAAGGTTAAACACTTGAGGCTCGATCGATTATCTTAAGAGATTGAGTTGCAGTGTGAAAGTGGTAAGTGATTAATATGGATTTTGTTACTAGTCTTCTGCAGTCTTGCAAGCAATTTGATTCAATTTTGGTCATCGTGTATAGGATGACTAAGCCTTCTCACTTCTTGGCAGTGAGGACAAATTTCTATTCTAAGGACTATGCCAAGCTATTCATTGAGGAGATTATGAAGTTCCATGGCACTTTAATTTCCACCATATCTAATCGGGGTACTCAGTTCAGTGTTGGAATTCAGTATTGGTGAATGGTTGTTCTTAAGGTGTCGCCCATTAAGGGAGAGACGCGGTTTGGTAAGATGGGGAAGAGCAGTCCCTACTATGTCGGTCCATACTTGGTTTTGAAAAAAGTTGGAAATGTTGTCTATGAATTGGAGTTACCGTCTAGTTTGAGCTCCATTGATGCGGTATTTTGTGTTTTGATATTGAGAAAGTATGTGGGTGATCCTTCGATGGTTGTTCCTTTGGAGAAATAGGTATTTTGGATTCCTTGTCCTACAAGGAGGTCCTAAATGAGATTTTGGATCAGTAAATCCTTCGGTTGTGGATGAAAGACGTGGCTTTGGTAAAGGTTCATTAGAGGAACCAAAGGGTTGAAGAAGCTACGTGGGAAGCCGAGGAAGACATAAAGTCAAAGTATTCGTTCTTGTTTACCATTTCGGATAATCGTACTTAAGGTATGTGTATTCCTTAACATCTTTATTTTTTGACTTTGTTAGACGAAAGAGTGATTTCCTTAGCATCTTTGTTTTCTTTCTTTGTTAAAGGTAAGAGTAGAGGTATGTGAAATAAAATCATGCTAATAAATGCCTTGTCCTATCATTCAAGGACGAATGATCCTAAGGGAGGGAGTATATAACACCCTGAATTTTTGGTCCTTAAAATTTTTCTGAGTCCTGAGCTTTCTGCCCTGGCAATGACTCATCTAACGTGTTTTAATATGTCTTGACGGGTTTGGCGACCTTAGTCATAAGTTGTCCAGTAAGGAGTGTTTAAGTTTCTTTCTTGGGTACAACTTAAGGGTACGAGTCGTAAAGACTCATGACGAGTTATTGGGATAGAATCGTAACCAAATCAGAAATTTAGTGGCTAAGTTCTGGTCTGAGTGGGATTTGCACACCATGAGCCATAAGGACTTGTTACGAATCATTGGGTGCAAATTGTAGGATGTCCAGTGTTTACCCAATTGGGTTCTGTGTTGACTAAGACTGGATTTTACAAGTCGTAAGGTCTCATTATGAATGGTACATATGAGTCGTAAGGTAGACAGTGTGTGGGGGTCCTAGAGACAGTATTGATTATGACTCGCGGTGACGAGTCGTAAGGAGTGGCTATGAGTCACTGATTGACCACTAGTCAAGGGTGACCCTTTTCCAACTTTTAATTTAAGGGTATTCTAGATATTTCTCCTCTTACCCAAATTAAAACCCATATCTTATAACCCCTTTAGGGTGTCATTAGCACTCATAAACAATCTAAGTAACTTCTCAAAACACTCTAGAAGATTCTCTAAGTTCCCTCAAGCAATTCAAGCTAGGGTTTCATCAAGTTGGTTATCTAAGGGCTCAGTGGTCGATTTCTCTCCAAATTTCTTGTAGTTTAAGGCATTTTACTCTTCCCTCATTGTTAATTTGTTAAAGGCATGTGTTTTAAAGTATTTTTCATGAGATGTTTATGATGGTTTTCAAAACAAGGGTTGAGGATTTTTGAATATTTATGAATTAAACAATGTTTGTCATGGTTTACATATGATTTTTATGCTTTAATTATGATTTTAAACTTATGGGTGCATGGTTACGGTGAATGGATTAGGGAATTGTGTTTTTAATTATGAGAAATGTGGGTATTTGTAAAATTAAACTAGTCTTGAACTATCATATGATATAAAGAGGTATTTGAAATACAATGGTATGATTTGATGAACGAAGGGAGACGGTGTTCCCCAATTTTGTATTAACAAAAAAGGGGGTTGTTCTCCCCAAGTTAATGAAAATTATTTTGGCATGTATTTATTACCTTGCAAGTGTAGGTTGTATGACGATACCAAGAATGTATCTTTTAATGTGGAATGTGATTTAATGAATGGGAATGTATGACACTTGTTTTAATTAGGCTCTAATAAGGGTTGTGCAGCTGAGTCGTGAAAGTGAAGGTCTGAGTGACCGATACTGGAAACCATGTTTGCCAACGCAAGGTCAAAGTGACCAGGGAGGTTCAAGTCCCCCTCATTATTATCTTATGATTAGGGAGGTTCAAGTCCCCCGTATATCATTACATGATCGAGTGCTTAAGTCACCTTGGTATATAGTTGGGAGATTTGAGTCCCCTATGCATATATATGATATTATTCTCTAGTTTGTGCAGCTATACGTACTGGGGCAAGACCAGGGGGTCAAAGTTGGGGCCCATATAGCCCTGGGAACTATTATACTACGATTGAGCTACACAATCCATGTTAAAGTTTTAAACTGCATTTTTAGCCTTGTTCCCTCTCCCAACATATGAAATATATATATATATATATAAAATAATTGTGTGCATTGGTTTTGAATGGTTTTAAGTGTTAATCATGACAATATGTTATCCTTAACCCTGAGTTTTATGTTAGTGCTCCAACCGCTAACTGTCTTGGATATTGTATCTCCACGCTATGCAGTAATTTGTCATACATCCAATCCCTCTGCTTAGTGATTAGGATTTGAGATCAACTTATGAGTTGACATTGAAGTGGTGAGTTTCCATACATCGGAAGTCTATATATCATGTTTTTATCTCTTATGTCACAGACTGTTTAGACTTAATTTTGGCTATAGTCGGGGGAATGTCCTGACACTTTATTGATAATCAACTTCTGCTCATTGTTAGAAGGATTTGTTTGGATTACTGTGGATATTGCGTGGTGTTGGTCGGTCGTTGGTTATGGACTTGTTTTTAACTCCCTTAATCTTATTGCATGTTATCTTGTTATATGTTCAAAATTTACTCAACCCTAGGGACTGTTGTGTTTGTTTAGGTTAGATACAGGGGGTGATCTCCGGTCCACGTGGGACTTGAGATAACCATTATGAGCAGGCCCTAGTTTGGGTCATAACAATGAACTAACCAAGGCATATAATCATCAATGGGTATGAGAAACCCCATACAAATAATTAAAAGGTAAATACAAGAAATAAATTCAAACCTATCATAGAGGAATCCGCAATCACATGCATGACAGGTCTAAGGGAGAATAAATCAGAATGGGTCTATACTAAAATTGACTGACTAAATTGTAACACCATGCATTTTGGACTAGACTTTGAACCATCATTACTATGTGTGTAAACTCTAATCCCATGATTTTTATTTTAATACATGTGCCATAATCATTATCCTAGTTTGAAGAGTGCTTATTTCGTGAAAAATATTCATAGGAATCAGTTAGAGCAAAGTTGAGCTAAGAGCCTTTGATTTGGCCAAATTTTTGTATTGGACTCTACAAGGGTCAACTTTGAATGTGTATAACTTTTGAAATATGTGGAATTTTGTAGCTTAATACCCACCAAATGATAGATAATTGAGTTAACTTTCCAACAATACCAATTTTGCCTTATAAAAGGGGTCCGCAGACTTAGACTTATTGGTTAAAGCTAAGGGGGAGATGATAGAACAAGTAACCAAGTTAGGCTCTCAAATTCTAGTAGTAATACCAGTGTATTGTAGAACATTAGTAAGGGAGGAAGATGCCTAAACCATTCTTACCTCAGTGCAAAGTTTTGTACTTCAGTCATCACGATATCTACTCATGCCTTACATTCAGCTCCATAATCATAGCTCATATTCATGCACTTTCCATAGAATCATGTACGTTTCCAGTTCCTATTATGAGGATTTTCAGTTTACTCAGTGGTACGAATCATATTTCATGAATTTATGAACTCCAAACTCAGGTCATGCAGCTCATGACTCATGTACTCATGCTTTATAGTATGATCAGTTCCCATAACTCATGGTGAGAACTTAATGATCAACGAAATTCAAATCAGGTCATGCATGTCCTCAAATTAGATCTCTTTGATGAATTTATTATGTTGATAATCCATTCCTCAAATCCTTCCATGATTCAGGATCTCATGTTCTAACCTGTTCAGTGACCTCTCCTCATGTAAAGATACTGGTGATGAACAATTATTTAAATAGGGAAAGAGAAAATATTTCTTGTTGGGGAAATATCATTGTTTGATTGTTTTATCTAAGGTTATAAGTGTGAAGTAAGATTGAGGCCAATTTTTTGGTATATGTCATGGTTAGTAGAGAATTCCATTTAAGAATAGTATAAGAAAGTTGTTAGTGATAGAGGTTTAGAGAATATGATAAAGATGCTTTTATGGGTGGTTGCCTATAAGTTTGTATGTAGTTATAATGATAGGCTTGAATGTCATGTTGTTATATACATGGATATGCATTATGCGCTAGTGAATTCCTAGTAAGATGTTGAATTTAGTTGTTGAAGTGGTAAGAAGAATTACTCTTGAGATGAGAAGTTGTGAAATTATATGGGGTATTGGATTCATGGTTCAGACTAGCACTATGGTGTTATGTGTTATACCTTGTAATTTCTTATTAGGCTTGAACATGATGAGAGCAGGTAGTTTAACTCGAACTTTGGATGGAGTGGTTATATGTGCACATGTGAGAATTATAAGTTTAATCAAATGAGCATAGTATTTAAGGGTAAAATTATAGTTGAGGGAGTTTTTTAGAAGTGTGGCTAAGCTTGAAAGTTAGCAGTTGCATTGCCTAAGGCTTAGTAATTCCATCCTAGCTTATGTTTCATAGGCCTACATTCCATGTTCCAGAGTTGTAGCCATGTTGTGATTTCTTATTCAGATATCTTATTTAGTCCTTTCCCAAGATTCTTTGCTCCCTAATGTTATTAGAACTTATAAAAAGTGTTGATGAAATACTCCAGTTGAGTATAAGCTTGTAGTATAATTCAGTCCGTATAGCCAGCAAATCAGATTAGCAATAAGATAAATAAATTCCTATGATTTTCTATCTCTCCACCTAGTCTTACTATCTGAATTTTCATGAATATGGCTATTCCATGAGGTAATTCATTAACGTCCATGCAAACAATGAATTCAGTTCAGTCTAACCATCATGCCTACTATTCAGATATTTAGTCATGATTCAATTCATAAGTGTTTAGTGAATGATCTCAGTTTTCCAAGCATTCTATCTCAGACAGTGTAATGCCCATTGTACGACATTAGTCACGTTATCTCATGATTCGTGATTACATAATGTACTTGGCGATGCCATGAAGCCCTTTTATTTGATTCCTATACGTGTTTTCATTGAGGGGAAATTCCTAATAAAAAGCTACATACTTTTTTCCATCCTTAGTAACTCTAAAAATTTTATTGCATCAGTTATCACTTTGTAGTTCTATATGTATTATTGTATCATGAACATTATAAGTGAGTTCTAAACTCTCAGCATGAATCACCTCCTTATAGTCAATAGAGTCAAGTCAGCTCAGAAATCAGTTTCATGATAAAAGGTTTTAATGTTTTAGCTCGGCTACATCCTTCATTACCAAACATGTCATGTGTGCATTATTACATACTTCTAAGACTTCAAAAAGTTCCTATCCATCATTCAAGTACGAATTATTCCACGGGGAAGATAATGTAGCACCCCACATTTTTTAGCTAGACTTTGAACCATCATTCCTACGTGTGTAAACTTTAATCCCATGTTTTGTATTTGAATACATATGTCATGATCATTATCCTAGTGTGAAGATTTCTTATTAGGTGAAAATGCTCATAGGAATCACTTAGAGCAAAGTTGAGCTTAGAGCCTTTGTTTTGGCTAAATTAGGGTACTCGATTCTACAAGGGTCAAATTTGAACGTGTATAACTTTTGACATATGTGGAATTTTTCAGCCCTATACCCACCAAATGATAGATAATTGATTTAGCTTTCCAATGATACCAACTTTGCCAAAATTTGATACCCGAGCGAAAAGTTATAACTATTTTTGTGAGAAACAATAAGGGGTCGTGATAGCCTCGCGCCATGACGGATATTCCACCTTTCTGGAGGCCAGGTCGCGAGGGATATTCCTCAGAACTAGGGGTGGAACCACGAGTGTTATTTACACGGGAAAAAGAGGCCAAGGGCAGTTGGGTCCTTTTCTCTCAACCCAAGTCATCCAAAACACGATTTGGGACATTCAAGAGGGTATTATTTGGCTATCTTCCTTTGAAAAAACTCACTAAAAACCCTTTCTTTTACCCAAGAACAAAGTTCAAGCATTTTCTCTCAAAAACACAAGGATTTATGTCCTAGTATTAAGATTTCTTCAAGAATCTGTTCAATTAAGGTATGTGGGGTTCATCCATGGGTCCCTTTCACCCATAGAGCCCAAAAATCTCTTATTTGATTAAAATATGATTTTTCTTTCATTATGAAGTTGTATATGTTCAAAATGGGTTTAATTCATTTTCCTAAGTGGTGTGACCCAATTCATGTCCTAGTATGATTCTATGAAAAGTTAGGTTGCTTTATGTTTTAAATTTCAGCCTCCCATGTTATATTCAAGTGAATTTCATGTCGAAACCCCAAATTTATGGATTTAGCCATGTAATCATGTTGTTTTCCTCATACTTAACTCATTCCCATGTTCAAGTTCATGATTCGCACATGTTTGATGAAATGCCTATGTTTTGGGTCTTTGAATCATGATCCCATACTATAGTTTTAAGGATTTGTTATCGTACTTATGCTCATTCAGTGATGCTGGGTTATAAACACCCAATACCTATGTGTTTACATGATTTAAGATTTTTAAGTAATAAGTCAGTTACACCATGACTCCTATCATTTTAATCAGTTGTTATGATTATAATGAGCACTATTAGTTGTTATGTTCAGTTGAACTTAAGTCAGCACCAGTGTCAGTTCAGTTGGGAGTAGGATTTAGCACCGAGCAAATGTAGGGATTGCGGCTTCCCCGTCAGTTTAAGCAAAGTCGTTAGTAGCAGTCTTTGAGTTCAAGAACTACGCAGCCAGCGTAGGATATGAGGGGTCACCTCTCAATTTAGGCTTGACTTTCTCTCAGGAGTCACTCGTTAGTTTAGGCTTGATACCCTGGTCCTTCGGGACAACAGATTAGTGGATCCACACAACCATGTGTTCGTACTCGTGGCAAGGTACTGACACCCTTCCAACTAGGATTACAGGTTGGACCCCAATTAGCTCAAATTAGGGCATGTATGTTACATGATAGCTCCTAGAGTTTCAGTTAGTATTACGTTTATCTCAGTTCAGGTTTGCTTGACCAAGTAATCATATTTCAGTAATTATTCAGTTAGTTTTATAGATTATTTATGTTAATCAGATCATGTCAGTACATGCTATACTTGGTTTTCCATTCTCAGTTTTACATGTTCATATTTTTATGCTCAGTATCCATACATTATCCTCATTTTAGTTCCACAACATGTTCAGCTTTACACGAGATTTACATACAGTATTCATGTTTTACCATTTCCCAGCTTCAATTCTACTTATTCAACAAAAGTAAGGATTTAAGAAACTAAGTGTAGTGATTCACCAGCTTATCAAATTATGTTTGTTACTCATGTCTTAATATACTTCAACTTTCAGTGATTTCAGTTTCTTGGTGAGTCTACTTGCACTTTGCATGCATGTTTTAAGATTATGTATATAATCAATTTTACCTATTGCATTAACCCCCACTTACTTATTCAACAAAAGTAAGGATTTAAGAAACTAAGTGTAGTGATTCACCAGCTTATCAAATTATGTTTGTTACTCATGTCTTAATATACTTCAACTTTCAGTGATTTCAGTTTCTTAGTGAGTCTACTTGCACTTTGCATGCATGTTTTAAGATTATGTATATAATCAATTTTACCTATTGCATTAACCCCCACTTACTCAGTACATTCCAAAGTACTGATCCACGTATATGTCTATAATTATAGGTACCAGGTGTAGCCCACACATCATAATCAGATAGTTTGCAGCTTCCAGCGAGCAAGTGGTGAGTTCTCTTATTTTGGGGACTCCAGTTAGTTGTAGTTCATCTACTATCTTTTTATTATTCATATATATATTGATTAGTGGTAGTTGGAGGCATGTCCCAGCTATCTATAGTCAGTAGAGTAGAGGCTTCATAAATAGTCAGTCAGAGTTTTTACATGTAATTCAAGTTTCTTTATTCATTTTTATCATGATGTAAATTTTATCGGTATGACATTTATTCCAATCTCCTCATAATCATGTTTCTGCTCAGTAAATTAAATTTTTATACAATTTAAATTAGTTGCTCAAGCAGTATGCCAGTTCATAGGTTAGCTTTGGATCACTTCTCGTTGTAAGCACCGTGTTACGACTAAGGGGTACTCTCAGGTCGTGACAAACTTGGTATCAGAGCCTAGAGTTCAAGTGTCCTAGGGTGTGTATTAAGTCATGTCTAGTAGAGTCTTGCGGAATGGTACGCAGATGTTTTGTACTTTTCTTTAAGAGGCTACAGGACATTTAAGAAATGTTTCCCTTCTTTCATGTCTCGGATCGTGTAGTAGAAGTGTTCTCTAAGGAACTTATGCCAATTCTTACGTTAATCCAATCATGCTAACTCTGACTTATCATTGAGGCAACAGAAATAGCCAGGCTTAAATCCTTACAGATAGAGTTTTCTCAGACAATCCCTACAAATAGTTATGAGATTAAATGCAGGCTCAAAAGTATCCCATCAATGCTTTTAAGATCCAAAGTTTGAAAGATTTTATTCAGGATCTTGAAAAATTGTGCATTAAGCCGAAATCAAATGTGCTTTCAAATCCCTTTCCAGAATCGTATGATAGCATATGATCTAGAGTTAGAGGCATGAATCTAGAAGTTTTAACAGTAGTAAAGTAGGGATAATGTTTATCTGGATTTAGTAGATTATGTATCCATGAGGGCTAGTTGTATGAAAGGTGAGCTAGTAGGCTTCAAATAGTGTATGCAAGAATTTAAGTATGGTGATTCGAAATTATATGTTGTTGATTTAGGGTATATTGGCGTAATGGCAATTCTCATGGTTTAGGGAAAAAAGACGAGTTTAGAGATGTGATATTTGTAGGCTATGAAGGCTATAAAAGTTTAGAGATGTGAAATATCAATAGCATTATATTGATGGCATGGCCTCTTGACACTAAATGGAGTGGCAATACTACTCCTCTAATAAATCCATGCACCATGTCCTGCTCAGAAGGATATAAAAGAGGAATATGCCTGGCCCCAATTCTAGAAACTCAATCTCATACTCAGAAACTTGTAAAGAACTTTGATGAACACCAACAGACCCAACTTCGGTATGAGAACTGCTCGATGAACCAAATATCATCCCTGGCTATGAGGTATCCACAAAGATACTTGAGATCCCTAATGTTGGCCCTCAAAGGGCTAAAGTAGTTGCAAGGTCAACTGGAACCTGGGTCGGCCCTAAATTCTTTCGCTGACATTGATGATCTTCGATACCCATCTTTGACTCTTTATTTTGATGCTACGCTGAAACTCTAAAACACGTGTCAAATTCTCATTCCCATCTATCAACCATCTCACATCGTCCATTTGGGAAAGAATAGAGTCACGAATATGTTTGAGGCTCATAGCAATACAGACACACGATAAGGAGTAAATAAATAAATTTCCTACAACTGTCCCATAGCCTTCCGATGATAGGTTATGGGCATCTCATCACCGCTCTGCGGGACTCTACTAAACATTTAGATCTTGTACCAATTCACCGGTGAACCTAGGATTTGATACCAATTTGTCTCTACCCAATTTCTCAAGTCATGATGGCGCCTACTATAACCCACTAATAGGAAAGCCAAATCTCGTAGTCTGAAACTGCTAGTAACGAACTACCAAAAAAATGGAAGGAAGAATGCGGAATAGATTAAATAAAAGACAAACATACATAAGATAATCCCAAAACCTGATGGAATCAGTAAAAGAGCTTGTAATATAAGAAGGATACAAATGAGGTACTGAATGAATATATAGATACAACCATCTCTGAATATAATATAGAGACTATTTTGGTACATAAGAGGGAGGAAAGTAGTACTCTTAAAATCAGGAGCTCACTCTAAGTCTTCAAACAATGAGTGCATCGTACACGTACACAACAACAGTGATAACCCATACTATAATCTGCAAGCTGCAGAAGTGTAGTATGAGTACCAAACACGTGGTACTCAGTAGGCAACTACTGACTGAGCCCCAAAGATAATGTAGATGTATATAACATATACAAAAATGGAAAACTACACCTAAATGTCCAACAACCACGTAAGAAAGCCAATGAGTTAATAAGGACAAACTATCTTATTCATGTCGAAGAAACTAACATAATAAGGCTTAGGAAGTATTAAGGATGAACTATCTTATTCCTGCCATATTCAGGAATCTTAACACTATACCGTATATCACTAGACAATATACGAATAGAGGGCGTAACAAGGATATATAACAATATACAAGGCCAAGGAATGAATATACAATCTGAATAATGCAGGAAGGAAGGGATATACGGTAATACCTTAGCTATATACAGCTAGATACACACACACACACATATATATAACCAAGCTTGACTCGAAGTACAGCCTAAATCATTAGACTAGTACTTTAAGACCTCATAATCATAGAAGGAACTAGAGTTAGTATACTCAGGGTTTCTGATCCATATGTCCAATCATGAGATAATCATGCATATTAATGCCATGGTAAGGCAAATGAGCCAGAATCATATTTCAATCTCTATAACGAATCAATAGTAAAGCTACTATAAATTAGCCATAACAATAATCATAACACTAATAATGATAATGCTAGCAACGGCAATGTGAGTAACTGGCTAGCCCGGACAAAAAATACCTAATCAAGCCTTTCACAAACCACCACTACCCCATGCTCAAGAGGTTCAATTAATATACAACACAGCATAAGTCATACTCATCACCTATAGTTGTGCAACCCCCCATAACCCTGATAGATATAGGCATCTACTAGTGATAGACAATGCGCATGCAAGGATGAATGCAAAAGGATCCACAATACCATAAAAGATCCAAGTACCATAATTTACATCTAGACTCGAACTGGTAAGTATAATCAATGTCATAATCAGCATCATCATAATCAACCTCCAACCTTGTCGGGTATATAAACATATCATCATAGTCATCCTCTGGCCATGCAGAGTATATAAGCATATCATCTTAATTATCATCTGGCCTTGCCGGGTATATAAGCATATCATTAGAGTCATCCTCCAGCCTAGTCGGGTATATTAACATGTCATCATAATCATTCTTCGGCCTTGCCAGGTATATAAGCATATCATCATAGTCATTTTCTGGTCTTGCAGAGTATATAAACATATCTTTAACACATATATATAATATCAATACTATAATTTATTATCAGGTTTTACCCAAAATTCATATCATCAATTCCATCATCCTTCTTTGTCCCATATCAAAGAGATAGGTATATAGATATATAATAGATGCACGGACTTAAGTCGTGGCTAAAAGAGTGTAAATCCATAATTTTTTGCTCAGGGTAAACTTCGGTACTAAATCAATATAAAAGTGTAAAAAGGGTCAGAATCTCTCATGATCTGAGTAATTAGTAGTATCAAATCATAGATCAAAATTTATCTCGGTCAAATTCTTAAACCATAATTTTTCTTTTCCTTACACATAGGTTATTCATTAATACGACAATTATTATAATAAAGAAATCTATTTTTAAGGTAAGAAGTGGGCTTTAACCCCTATTTAGGAAAATAGTAATAATATCATATTTTAGTTTCTATCATATCATTTACTGATTTAATGCTCATTAATATACTGAGTCTATGTATGCCATCACTAGTACTCAAATAATGAAACCATAAACATCAATATATTTATAAACTACAACCACATCTTTTATAAGGATAAATACTTCCCAGATGTCAAACCAATATCATAACATGACCTTGGGCCCAAGAATGCGTTTGAAGTAATTATAACACCATAATTACGGCCTTAGGCCCACATACATATCCAAAACCCATATCGATAATCATGTTCGTAAGCCATCTCATATCTATAAGCCATAGTATGTGGATAAGGCACATCACATTTAGGTGGTCTAATATATCAATAAGGCGTCTCACATCTATGAGGCATAATATATCAATAGGCCATAAACAATATCTACGAGGCATATCACACCTATAAGGCATCGCATATCTATAGGTCATATATCATAACTATATTTATGCTTATATTATTAAGCATGTCGATGGGCCCTGTCATAACTTAAATTTGAAAGTCATATCATATCTACAAGCCATTAATCACAATCCAGGAAAACCATTATCATTCACAAAGTCACGAAGTAACCTTATACTAAAGGTTCAATACTCTTATCTATATCTAACATGCGTAAATAAGTCCACAAGAGCTAACACAAGTTTTGGCCTAAGGTGGGCTGGAGTAACTTACTTCTAATCCTCGAGTTCTATGTTTAAGAAAATTCCACCTCGGACTAGGCTAAGGCATCTAAATTGATTTCCAGGTGGTTTATAAGCCATAATTATCCTTAAGATAGGAATTCTACCAAAAATGAGCAATTAAGCGAACTCCACCTAAATTAGGATTTCAAGATCACTAAAATAACCCAAATAAGGTTAATCATGCTAACCATGCTTCCAATACTTAAACTATATCCTAAATCAAGCATCATAGCATAACTATTCTATGAATTCGCCCAATCTATGAAGAAGACAATAGGGTCCTAATAGTGTAATAAGCATTTCACCTTACGGGTCAATTCACCCATCTAACCCCCAAACCTCAATAATCAAGACTAAGTCACGGTGCTCTACCTACAATCAATCTTACACTCATATTCACATACAATATATAAAATATATTATTTTGTGAAGAAAATTAGATGGAAGCCTACCTCGATGAGAACCGCAAATCCTTGAATCATGCCCAAATCATTAGTCTTCACTCCATAATTCTAAAATGTTGTCACACTATGAAAATTATAATTGATGCATCATTAGGAGTAAAACAAGACCTTTATTGACATATAATGGGTTGGGTTAAATTTTGGGTCACGAATAGGCTCGCGGGGCTCACTTATGAAATCGAAAATTGAAACCATCACGATGTCCGTCGATGGACAAGGAAGTTGTGATCAAAAGTTAAGCACAAACAAAGCACAATCAGGTCTCAAATCAACCCTTAAAGTTTAAGAATTCAAAGCCCTAATTTCTAAGAATTTATCAAGAAATTGAAGGAATCCTACCATGAATTTGAAGGGAAATCACAGAATAATCATTAACCAAGTTCTCAAAATCATCTATGAGCCTTAATTTTAAGATCTCACGCTATTTTGGGTTTATCTCTCAAGTGTTAAGATGAATAATGCCTAAAATTATGGAAAAGGGCTTAATTTATTCCTAGTCTAGGTACTCGAGAGTCACTATCATAACCTCGAGGTGTGTGATTGGACTATCTCTGCCCTGCCATATAGGTTACGATCGTAACATACCTATGGAGATTATACTATCTCCCTACTAAGGGTACTGCGATTGTAGTTTGTGGCTGGCGATCGCAGCCACATCAATTGACAACTGAAACTTGGAAGTTTTTCTAAGTCTGTCAAGGCCTTGAGATCCATTTAGAATCCTGCAAACACAAACGAACTATGAAACCACACCAAATTCGATGATTTGGACTCAATGGCACAATCGGTTTTCCGTTCAAGGTCATTTCGACCAAATGTGCATCCCACACCCATATTTTACTTTCTTAACTTTCCGACCAATAGGTCAAAATGAGCTCGGGTGCCTTGGGACCCAAATCAAAGATATACCTAGCCTAAAATCAACATTCCAAAGCTGATGGTAGTATCAAAATTCTCACTCGAGGTTATCTACTAGAAGTTTTGATTCGAGACCAAATTCTAAATAGTGAAAACTCCACAATAGGAAAATGAACTGTCTGATCACTGAACCGATAGTTTTGGCAAGTCATAAATGATCTATAGCCATTATGAGAAGGCTTAAATGCTAGAAGTATATGCAAATCGAGAAAATAACCTGGACGGTCATTACAATAGTCATGGTTTGGCACATGGTGTATCACTATAGAATAGTGTTTCACAAAAAAGGCAATAATATTTTACCCCAATGACAAATTAAGGAAAAAATAGATTCTTTAAAAAGATAATTCAAATATATAAATCATTTGATGTGTCTGTGGCCCAAATATGCATTTGAATCCAGAAGTTATTCTTGTTTAAAGTTTATTATTTCTTAACGAGTCGATTGATAAGGGGGGTTTTGGCTTGATTAAAGAATGGGGGGTTCTTTTGAATTTGGTACATGGACAAATTCCTTCTCATACTGTTAAAACTTGATATTTAAACCTACATGTACCTGAAGCATGGTTTTAGTCTTGTCTTGGATTTTTCAAGGTGTTACATATGGTAAGCGCACTTGTTGGTTAAGGTTCATACACCTATGCACCAAAGAAGTTAGATCTATATCTAAAGAATAGAGTAACCCCGCTAACCAAACTTTCTATTGAGGAGCCTCCTAGTTTGGAGCTCAAGGCTTTTCTTTCTCATCTATATTATAGGGTCCAACAACACTTTGGTGATTATCATTGCAGCAGATTTGTTAGAATAACAAGTTGAATCCTTTGTTTTAGTTTTGTAAAGGTTCGGACTGTCTATTAGATGGTCGATCGCTGACATTATTAGAACTTCACCTAGAATTTGTAGACAAAAAATCCATCTTAAGCCAAATTGTATACCTAGAATTGAGCACCATCATAGATTAAATTTACCCATGTAATAGGTTATGAAGAAAGAGATCATTAAGTAGTTAGATGCAGGTATGATTTATCTAATTATTGAGAGTAAGTGGGTGAGCCCAGTCCAATGTGCACCAAAGAAAGGTGGAGTCATTGTGGTTCTAATTAAAAAGAATGAGTTGATTCCCATGAGGCCAATCATTGAATGGAGACTTTGCATGGACTATAGGAAGCTGAATTCATAGATTGAGAAGGATCACTTTTCTATGCCTTTCATGGACTGAATGTTAGATCATCTTGTTGGTAGAGGATGGTATTGTTTTCTTGATGGTCATTCAGGGTACAATCAAATTCTTATCTCCACCAAAGATCAAGACTACCATTTTCACTTATCTATATGGGATGTTTGTATTTATAAGGGTCTAGTTTGGTCTATGAAAAGCTCTTGCGACTTTTTATCATTGTATGATATCCATCTTTTATACCATGGTAGAGTACATGATTGAGGTGCTCATGGATGACTCTCAATTGTTGGTGATCTATTTGATGATTACTTGGCATATCTTTCCAATGTTTTAAGAGATGTGGGGAATATAACCTAGTGTTGAATTGGAAGAAATGTTACTTCATGGTTAAAGAAGTAATATTTCTTGGTCTTCACATTTCAAAGAAGAGGATTGAGGTCGACAAAGCAAACATTAAGGCGATTAAAAAATTACCTCCACCAATTTTTGTGATGGGCATTTATACCATTTTGGGGCATGTAAGTTTCTATCAAAGATTCATTAGGGACTTCTCTAAAATTGTGAATCCATTGTGTAATTTGTTGGAAAAGGAAGTAAATTTTATGTTTGATGAGATGTGTCTAAAGGCATTCGAGTGTTTGAAAGAGAAGTTAATTTCAACCCCTATTATTGTGTCTCTTTATTCTTACTATTTGAGGTTATGTGTGATGCAAATAGCGTGGAGCTAGGTATAGTCCTAGGCCAAAGATTAGATAAAATCTTACATCTCATCTACTATGCTAGCAAAGTACTTAATCCTTCCCAGTAGAATTACACTATGACTAAACAAGAGTTGTTTGTTGTTGTGTTTGCATTCAAGAAATTTTGGTATTATTTACTTGTCACAAAAGTAATTGTGCATTCTAACCATGCAACTCTTAAATACCTTAAGGCAAAGAAAGATATAAAGTAGAGGTTGATTAAATGGGTACTTCTGCTGCAGGAATTCAACTTCGAAGTCAAGAATCGAAAAGGGACAAAGAATAAGTGGCCGACCATTTATCATGCCTTGAGTAGGAGATAATGCTAAAACTAGGGGATAAGCTTGAGACTGATGATACTTTTCAAGACAAGCAAGTATTAGCAGCATCACAATACTTATCCTTAGTTTGCAGAGTTCCGCCATTATTTAGCAAGTGATCTAGTTCTAGAAGATATGTCATTTCAATAGCAATAGAGGTTCATGCATGAGGTGAGAAAATTCTTTTAAGATGAGCCAATCTTGTTTTAGGTTTGTGCAGATGGTGTGATTTGGAGATGTATGAGCATATTAGAGGCATGTCACTCGTCATGAGTTGGGAGTCACCATGGAGGTGTGCAGACTACGCATAAGATCTTGAAATATGGATATTACTAGTCCACCATCCACAAAAATATCCATGACTATGCAAGGGCTTGTGACTATTGTCAAAAGCAAGAGAACATCTCGTGAAGACATGAACTTCGAATGATTATAATCCTTGAGCTTGAATTGTTTGATATTAGGTGTATTTACTTTATGGGCCCCTTTCTAACTTTACATGGCATGAAGTATATATTGGTGGTTGTTGACTATGTTTTGAAGTAGGTGGAGGAAGTTGCACTTCCAAACAACAAAGGTAAGAGCATCACAACTTTCTTGAAAAAGAACATATTCTCTAGATTTAGGACACCTAAGGTTATCATTAGTGGTGGAGGGTCTCATATTTGAAACCTTCTGTTTAAGGCCCTACTTAAGAAATATGATGTGAAAGACAAGGTGGTGATATCTTACGATCCTTAAACAAGTGGACAAGTTGAGGTCTCTAACCAAGAGATAAAGTTTATTTTGGCAAAGATTACGAATGTCAATAAGACAAATTAGGCTAGAAAGCTAGATGATATGGATTTAGAGAAGTCGGGTGAAGATTTGTAGCACTGTCAAAAGAGGCCCAAGAAAAAAGAGGTGATAGAAGGAAAAAGAAAAGTGGATAAAAGAAAAAAATAGCAAAGGATGATATATAGACCTCCGAGGTAGTAATTTTAGATGGAGTTGAGTTACCATTAGCAGTTGAGGTAGTGGCACAGAGTTTAGGGGCCACACAGACTATCCCCATAGTTAAGACATTGAGTGCATTGACCGCCACGGATACCCACATAGCTAAGAATGCCTCGGGGATAGTCGAGGCTGAGAAAGGAGTAAAGGATTGAGGGGTCCCATCTCAGACCTCAACTAATCAGAGTATGATAGGCGTCTAGTATGTCCCGGATATGTCACTTGCCCCAGTATTTTTTTCCATGATTTTATGCAATGGGTACATTGTATTATTTCTAAGTTGGGATGGGGGTGTAACACAGTCGAGGGTTTTTGTTATCGTGTTTCTTTTCCCTCGACTATGGCATCATAGTTAGAACTGGCATGTTTAGGTAATTATTTATGTTTTTGTGTTAGTTTATGTCGTATGTATAACTTAGAGTAAATTGAGAAAACTTGGTACAGTCAAAGGTGATAAAGAGCATGCAAATAGTTTTTGAGTTGGTTAAATGATACCCTTCTAAAATTTTATTTTTGTGTTGTGATATGTACTTCCTTGAATAGTAACCATTGTTTGGATCTTTTCATAGCATTAGGATTATTAGTGTGATAATCTAGCCTGACTATGCATGAACAAAATAGGCAGTGAAAGAGATAATAACCCTAAGTTAAGAGTGTGTGAGGATGTACCTAGTTTATGTGTATGTGGTCTAGAACTTATCCAGTTAATCTTGCTAAAGTTGTAGGACAGAAGGATAGGAAAGGATCAATAGGCCATTCTTGAAATAAGTCCAGTAAAAGTCTAATAATCTTGCAAAATGAACAAACTATACCTTGAACATAATTTGACCTTTTCTTTAAATTACCCTATTCACCTTTTCGATTTTCATAATGGACCTTCTTTGGCCCTGGTCCCTCCTTGAACACTGTGTATCTCAACTCAAGTAAATCGCCTAAGTTAAGGGTGGCTACTGTGGGGGTCCGTAAGAAGTTGGGTATAAAAAATATATAGTAAAAAAAAGGGATGCAGGTGCGGTATAAAAGGAAAAGAAAGAAGAAAAAAAGAAAAGAATAATACAAAAAAGGAGAGAGAAGTTGAGAAAAAGAAAAAAAAAGAAAATTTAAATAAAATAAAACTACACCCGAGGTTCGAAAAGTGAACAATTAGACAAGGGAACGAAATAAAAAAAGGCAGATAAAAGGATGCCAAAAATAATGTAGCATCAAGGAGGGTTAGTCACTACACCTATATGTATACCATACCTTACAAGACAATAAGGACTTATAGAGTTCCTAATCCAACGATCTGAAAGCTAAGGCATAGAAAATAAGGGCAAGCCTATGATACTAAATGCACATAGCCAGACTTTCTTGTAAGAGTGAAAGATTTGATTTTGTCGTGATTTTTGCTTTACATTGCATCTACTGAGTGTTGGTACTTATTTATTGTTAGGTCATAAGGGCTATATTTTAGTTGTTGTTTGCTTAGGTAGTGTCATTTGTCTAACATGTTGGGTTATCTGTTGATAATATAATATCATGTCTTAATCCCGTTTTGTTATGTGTTTAGTTTGTATACACACTGCACTTGTTGATTTTGAATGTCATTGGAGGGTTTTGAACAATGTTTTGGTGTATGCATGCTGAAAATTTCATTTTTATGAAACTTGGACTGCTATAGTATTCTTGGTTTTCTCTTGGTTAAGCGTCTTGTTTAGGTTATTGTGTTTGTTTGCCTAAGGACATGCAAATGTTCTAAGTTGAGGGAGTTGATATACCACGAATTATGATACTTGAAATGCTTAAAATGGTGAATGTTTCCATATACAAGGGTATGTTTATATGGATATGACAGATTCTTAGGTGTTTACAAGTCAAACGGGTCACATTGAGTGGAGCACTAGAAATTGGGATGAAATAGGCCCCAGACGATCATTGTCATGATTATGGGATCTAACCACAATCGTAATAGGGACTTGTAGAAAGAATTAGAGAAGTGACATTCAGGAATTGATCAGATGAAGAGATCCTCTAACCACACGATGATCATATGATCATACCATTTGATCGTAGGAAGGAAGGCCTGAAAATAAAGCTACGAGAACTAAGTGTGAGAATTACCAGATAAAAGGTCACCATAACCATTATTAGAAGTGATGCTCGTACTTTGCGATTGTAGTACTAAAGGGAAGAAGTGAAGGTTGTAGAAGTTTAAGTTGAAAATGATCAAACGATAGCATTATATGGTTGTACGATCATACAACAAGGTCATACCATCAAAGTCCTGAAAATGATAAAGACCTCAATGAAACCACGACCACCAAAGGGAAATCATAGTATCTAACAGTGATCATACCTTCTACTCGTATGAGATGACCTACCTAGATTCCTATTTGTATTAAGATAGGTTTATTTTATCGATAAGTACTCTTATGGGGTTTTGTGTATGATTTTACACCCTTTTATATTTTACAACATTATATTGTGAGATTCTTAGGCATATTTTTGGGATTTCAGATACATCAATTTTAGGGTTTTAATTTAAGTTGAGATTTTGGAGATTTCTTATTATTATAGTAAGTTCATAATTATGTCTTCGCCTATGAATTTTTATTGTGTGCTTGCAACTATGAGTAGCTAAGCACCACCATGATGGATTAAAGACACAGTCTTCGAAGTATAAAGTGATTCTTATATGGTAGATGGGCATGTATTTTTGTTTATTTGGGTTTAGTTGCATTCTAATGACTGCACATATTGGAAATCGTCTTATCTATACTCTAGAATTTAGCAAGGGTAATCAAATGTAAAAATTGAATAAAAAACAAGACTTGGATTTAGATTTAGTTAATTAACCTTTAGCCGGTAAATGAGATGTACTATATTGGGATCATAGATAGGGGTTAGTAATAAAACCCATGACACATGATATAACAACCTGAGAATACCCTCTGTACATCACACGGTACTTAGGACTACAAGTAGTCCATAGCTAACCTATGTTATCTGCTTAGCACTGAACCATGATAAAAAAATCATAGAACTTGAGAAGAAACTAAAAAACTGCAAACTGAATTAAATAGATGAATAATCAAAAAACAATTTAATCTTAACATTTATTGAAACTCTTACGAAACTAAAATAACACATCATCTGACTAGTCTTAATAAGCCCCTAACTAAGACTGAAGAGCCTTTGGGACAAACCCCAGCTAACTCAAAACTAAACATAAAATCTGAATTGACAGTAAACTGAAAATCTGAAAGTAATCATAGAATCGTCCCTTTAACCATGATGACTTACCGACTGACAAGATGCAGGACGTGTGATCGCAGTTAATTACATTTTTTAGGATAAACACCTATGTAACACCCCGCAAAATTCTCTCCTAGTCTGAGCTTTAGAGCTTGTTCAGTGAAGTAAAAATCCTGTCCCAAGAGTTTGAGAGGTGTCTTCCCAAGTGTAAAATACTTTGAACCGTGTAGAATTTTCCTAATATTGACTTTTTTTCATGTAGAGCTTTGAATAATCTTTCTATCAATACCAAATTTTCCCAAATTCAATACTCGGACAAAGAGTTAGAGCTATTTTAGTGAGACAGTGTGCCACCTGGCACTTTAGTGCATCACAGAGCCAGCCAAAATGGCAACCATCAAAATCCAGTGAGCTTTCGTAATTATGGTGCATCGCGGCAAGGCTTAATTTTAGAATTGTCAATTTCCAGTGCACCAAGGTGATTCTACCGCGTCGTGGTGCCTTTCTAGTTTGCAACCAAGGTGGCAACCCAATTGCCATCGCGTCGCGCCGTCATATAGTTTACCAATTGTCCAATTTCCAGTGAACTGGCACGATTATGGCGCATTGCACCAGCATGTAAAATTGTGATTTTTTAATTTAATTCCAAGGGCTTTTTGGTCTTTACCCACTCTTTTCAGCCCCTATATATATACCCGATAAGAGGCTCTCAGCCTCATTTCCCATCTGCAATATCAAAACTAGGGTCTAACAAAATCAAAACCCTTATTTCTTCTTCAAGCAAAATCAATAGAGATCAAGAGAAATCAAGAGAAATCAAGAGGAATCAAGAATCTCTCCAAGAACTTTTAAGAAAAGAGTTTCCCCAAGGTATGTAGATGTTGATTCTTGGTTCCCTTTCATCTAAGAAGCTCAAGAACCCTTTTTTCTAAAATTTAAAGATCTTTGTTTATGGATTGTAATGATTCATGTGAGTTGAAATTGATGTTCTAGCTATTATTGAGTTGTGATTCATGTTTGTTTACAAGGTTTTCAAGCTTTGACCCTAGTATGTGATGTTCATGATAAACCCTCTTCAAGTTGCTTGTTAGATGATGTGTTCATGCCAATTAAGTATGGAAATGGTTGAATAAGCAAAACATGTTCCCCATATGTTCAATAAAATGCTTATGTGAAGAATTAGGGCCATTATAGAATGTTGATTAGGAAACCCCAAATTGTGAGCAAGCCCAGCATGCCTAGTGTTTGATGAAATGCCTTAGTAAATGAATTGTGATATCATAGCATGAAATCTCCAATTAGGTGTAAACCCATGCATGCCTAGTGTTTGATGAAATGCCTTAGTGAACGAATTGTGATATCATAGCATGAAATCCCCAATTAGGTGTAAACCCATACATGCCTAGTGTTTGATGAAATGCCTAAGTAAATGAATTGTGATATCGTAGCATGAAATCCCCAATTAGGTGTAAACCCATGCATGCCTAGTCTTTATTGAAAGGCCTTAGTGAACAAGTTGAGACACTATAGCAGTAAATTCTCCAATTACGTGCTCTTTGATACATGCTAAGCCTTTAATACATGCCAAGTGCTTGACGAGTTAGTTGTGACATGATAGTATGAAGTTTTTCCAAATCATATGCTATCCAATATATGCTAAGACTAATATACATGCGAAGTGTTTGATGCAAGACCTTATTGAATAGAGTATGATCCTATAGCATGTTCCCCCTACGCTATTACATGTCTATGATTCCTAAATGCTTGAAGTGATGCCTTAGTGATTATGATGATGAATAAATGTTTATGATTCCTAATACTTGAGGTGATGCCTTAGTGATTGTGGTAGTGAATAGATGCTTATGATTCCTAAAATACTTGAAGTGATGCCTTAGTGATTGTGATGGTGAATACATGTTATGATTCCTAAATGCTTGAAGAGATGCTTTAGTAATTGTGATGATGAATGAATAACTGTGGTTATGACTAGTCAAGAATGGTTATGTTTTACTTTTATGTTATCGAGTCCTGGGGGTATTTATACCCGACAATGTAGCTATTGTGTAGAGCCTGTGTCAGTTTTCACGATAATCCCAGTCGGGCCATGATTCTCAGAACTTAGTAAATTATAGAACTCTGTATTCTCAGACAGATACAGAACTTAAGAAATCTCAGTAATCTCAGTAATCTCTGTAATCCCCGTATTACAAGTAATCTAGCTTCAGTGTTGTACTCAGCTCAGATCTTGTAGTATTCAAGTGTTCAGTTCTGGCCTCAATAGTGATCGAGTAATCTATTCAAACTCTGTATCGTCAGTTAGATACCGTGATTCAGTAGTATTCCGTCAGATACGAAACCTTGTGAACTCAGCTTAACTCAGTCAGATTATTTGAGAAACATGATCAGTATTAAATTTAGATCAGTTTATGTTTAATTGAGAAATTCAGTTTAGCGTCTTTCAGTTGGGAGTAGGAGCTAGCACCAAGCAAGGGAAAGGATGGCATCTCCTCATCAAAAAGAGAATGAGTCGTTAGGAGCAATCCCTAAACTCCAAAACTACATAGCCAACGCAGGATACAGGAGTCCCCGACAGTAGAGGCTATCACCGTTAGAGAGATTTGACTATTATATTGCCTTAGGTTGACTTCCTGAGAGGGTCATCCATTAGAGAGGCTTGACCAGAGAGGTCTTTTACCGTGGAACAGTATTGACATCCTTCCATCTGGGGTTACAAGTTAGACCCCACCTATGAGAAGTCAGGGCATGTCAGTTAAGTAACTACTTTCCACAGTTGTAGTTTCAATATCAATCTTCAAAAATCAGGACTATGAGGTACAGTCATATATCTCAGTGAGGAGCTCATATAGTTCCATTAATTCATGACCATCAGTCAGATCGATTTGGTCTCATATACAGTTATTTGTTATCAGATCCAAAAATCTCCTGATAGATTGGCTTGATCTCAGTCTCAGATCCTGTTGAGTATTCTTGTTAGTAGATCCAGAGATCTCCCGATAGATAGGCTTGATCTCAATCTCAGATTCAATTGAGTATTCTTGTTATCAGATCCAGAGATCTTCCGATAGATAGGCTTAATAGAAGTCATTCGTTAGAGAGAGGTTGATCTCCAATTCCGTCAGTCGAGAGCAGTGAGCTCAGAATTCAATCATTTATGTAAGTATATTCAGTTAATCAGTTATCAGTATCAGATGATTCAGTGATTCAGTATCTCAGTGTTAGTAGTAAGTTCGGATGACAGTAAAGCGGTATTCAAGTTTCAGTATCTAGGGTTGTGATGATTGTGATTATGCTTTGTGCATTCCTGTATGTGTTCTCGTTCGGTACTCTCATGCCTATTCAGTTATATAATTGTTCATGCATGAGCCCTTGCATTTAGCCTTACCTCATCTGCATACTCGGTACATTCCGATACTGACATATTTGTGCAACGGTGTTTTATTTGACACCATAGGTCCAGAGGCATGTGATCCAGAGTTCCCTCAGCAGTTCAGTCCTAGTCAGCAACAGTAGACGTAGAAGTGAGTCCTCTTTATTTGAGGATGATCCTTGTATTATTATTGCATCAAACTTTGTTTATTTTCAGTTGATGGATTTAGTTGGGGACATATCCCATCAACTCCACAGTTCAGACAGTTAGAGGCTTTTCGGACGAATGTATTAGTATTCAGCTTTCAGTTTTGAGTATTTATAGATGTATTAAACCTTATGGCTTATTTCTACCTATTTTTTCGCATTTATTCTCAGATATTATGCAGTATTCATGGAACAGATATCAGGAAATGGTTAGCTTGTGGTCCTTAGGGGTCATGGGCATCGTGTAACGACTAGGGGTAGTCTCAGGTTGTTACAACCTATATCTACATTATGAAACAATATAGCCACACAAAATTATATGTGGTCAGTACTTCTGAAATGTACCGAGTATATGGGGGTAAATGCAACAAGTAAAACCGTTATATGCCATAACTTAAAACATGTATGCTAAATGTAAATAGATTCGCCAAGGTTCTGAAATAAACTAAAAACTAAAATATCATAAAACATAAATGCCAAAGCATAACTAAAATATCATTAATTATATTGTTGAGGATAAACTGGGAATGTCACTATACTTAGTTTCTAAAACTTATCCTTTGGGACATTTTTATAATCAACATAAACCATGTGAGCTAGCATAGACTATAATATCTTACCCGCATTGAGAAGGATTGTTCCATCCTTGACATCGGTATAGAACCTGAACTGAACTGGAGCGATCACAAAACTGAGCCCCTTGAGAAAAGGAGACACTCTATGGTGAGGTCCCTTACACCTATGGTGGCATGTAGTTTTTAGGAAATAAAAAGTGTTAAAACTGCATTCCCCTCTCGATGCTAAATTCTACTCCCAAAATATATATTGGCACTAATAATATATGAAATTCACCTTGAGTTAAGCATATGGGTTTATAAATCTAAAATCAATTTTTCCTTTGTTAATAAATCATACTCATGAATAACTGTGTGAATTTCATATCACATTTGAGATCATAAGATCAAAACTAAAATCTGAATCATACTATATTGATCTGAAATAGTAAGTCTAAACTTCTTGTAAACTGCAATCGGGCTAAAATCACATCATCTTACTTGTAAACTAACTGAATCATGGTGAATATCATGTACATTTTTCAACTCATGGAACTTCATTCCAAAATACTAAAATTCATTTCATAATAACAATCATGTAGGTAAAAACATGAGTAAAGGTAAATTCTTATGCTAACAGAACTTTAAATCATAGAATAATGTCATAATATCGAAAACAAGAAAATGGGTATGAACCCTAGCCATTCAAATCCTTAAAACTCATGTAAAAACTTAACTTTTGGGCACAATGATGAAAGGTTATACT
The DNA here is from genome assembly GCF_002878395.1 of Capsicum annuum. NCBI lineage: Eukaryota > Viridiplantae > Streptophyta > Magnoliopsida > Solanales > Solanaceae > Capsicum > Capsicum annuum. The sequence continues at coordinate 169,401,768 of NC_061122.1, forward strand.
TGTTCAAACCCCATATAGTTGGACTTAATGAATTGCTTGAAGGAAACTTGAGTTGGAATCGTGAAGGCTTGAATTTTGGAGAAAAACCCATACTTATTATCTTTGGAGTATGGAGAGGAGATGGATCATATATTCTAAATTATGAGGGTGGGAATCATGTTTATTATGGTTGGGGAATCATTAAGAGGTAAAATAATAGAATGCCCTCAAAAAATTTTAAGAAAAACCAAAAACTCTGGCATTTTTGGTCCCTTGGGCGTGGCATGCCCTTATCGCATAACCCAGCCAACGTGGCACACTCTTATAATGACAGGCCACTGTTTTTCATGTAAAGGTGTTCCATGACTCTGTGGCATGCCCTAAACATGGACCCTTACTATTTTGGGGTCCCGAAATATCCCAAAATACATTCCAAAATTTTTGAAACACTTCTTAATAATCCTGTTAACATTCTTTATAATTATCCAAAATAGAAATTAAAGTGAAACTCTATGGAGGTATCAAAATAAAATCATTGAAATTTTGGGGTCTAACATTATCTCCTCCTTGGGACCATTCAACCTCAAATAAAGGTTGGAATAGGGAAGATTTATCTCATCGGCCAGTTAGACTGAGATGTGAAATTTATCTTACTCTAAAACTGAAATCATTTACTCAAACATTAACTTATGGCTTCAATGACTTATTCGACATGAACTTTGTAGGGTAAGAGTAAGAATATTAGTGAATAAAATATATTAAAAGGGATTTCTTACCTCAAAGTAACTTCATGCTAGAAGCAAATAAACAAGGATACTGGCTCATCATTTCTACTTCTTCTTCCCAAGTCGCTCCCTCAACAGATTGATTTCTCTAAAGACTTTCACTGAAGATACTTCTTTATTCCTTAACCTTCGAACTTTTAGATCAAGAATTTTGACTCGGATCTCCTCATAGGATAAGTTATCTTACACTTCAATGCTTTTTATGAGTACTACTAAGGACGGGTCTCCAATGCACTTCTTTAGCATCGACATAGGAAAACTGGATGGACGGCTAATTCCTACAGAAGATCCAATTCATAAGCAACAACCCCAACACGTTTTACAATTTCATATGGACCAATATACTGGGGACTAAGCTTTTCTTTTCTTCCAAACCTCATTACTTCTTTCATGGGTGATACCTTCAAAAACACCTAATTACCCACCTCGAACTTTAGTTCCCTTCGTCTCATATTTGCATATAATTTATAATGACTTTGAGCAGTTTTCAACCTTTCACGAATCAACTGAACCATCTCCATAGCTTCGAGAACATAATCCAGCCCAACCAATGCTGCCTCACCAACCTAAAACTAACCTATGGGTGATCTATACCTATACCCATACAAGGCCTCGAACAGAGCTATTTGAATACTTCTATTGTAACTGTTAGTATAGGCAAACTCAATTTAGGTTAGATGATCATCCTATTCCCTTTGAATTCAATCACACATGCTCTCAACATGTCTTCCAAAGTTTGAATAGTATGCTCAGCCTTACCATTTATCTGTGGATTGAAAGCAGTACTAAGCTTCACCTTTGTACCAAGGTCTTTCTGAAATGACTGCCAAAACTGCAAAGTGAACTGAGTACCTCGGTCCAAAATAATAGACAACGGAATCCCATAAAGCCTTACCAATTTAAGAATATATAATTTAGCATAATCTTCAATTATATTCGAGGTCTTAACTGGCATGAAATGGGCTAACTTGGTCACTCAACCAACAATGATAGAAATCGAATCATGTTGATGTGTAGTGCGAGAGAGTCATGTGATGAAATACATATCTATGACCTTTCACTTCGAATTAGAAATGCCAATGTACTGAAATGTACCTCCTAGCTTTCGATGCTCAACCTTCACTTGTTGACAATTGGGATACTTAGCCACAAACCCTATAATGTCCCTCTTTATACCATTTCACCAATAAACTTCCTACAAGTCGTAATGTATTTTGGTAGCACCGAGGTGAATCAAATACTTAGAACTATGGTATTCAGCTAATATCCTTTCTCTCAACCCATCAATACTGGGAACATATAACTAACCCTGATAGTAAAGGACACTATCTCTCCATAGGAGAAAACCTTAACCTTTTTGTGCATGAATAAGACTGAAGTACCCTACGAAGAAACACTGGTCTGATGAAACCCTTATCCGATAGGTCCTTAAGTTGTTCCTTCAAATCCTTAGGTTCTACTAGAGTTATCCAGTGAAGAGAAACAGAGATGGGTTGAGTAATTGGAAAGAGATCAATCCTAAATTTGATTTTTTTATCAGAAGGCACCCGAGGCAAATCATCTGGAAAGACTTTAGAAAATTTAATACTATAGGAACTGAATGGATGGTTAGGATCTTAGTCTTAGTATCTCTAACCCAAACCAGGTGATAGATACACCCCTTAGAAATTGACTTTCCAGCTTTAAGATAGGAGATGAAATGACTCTCAAAAGATATTAAACTACCCTCTCACTCGAGTATAGACTCATTATAAACTAAAACTTCACCACTCGGGTATGAAAATCAACTGAGGCGTAACATGAATAGAGCCAATTCATGCCAAGGATGATATCAAAATCTATCATCTAATTATCTATTAAATCTTCTAAGGTAACCCTACGGTGGATTGTAATAAAGCATTTTATATATACCCATCTAGCGACAACTGACTCGACAATGGAAGTGGAAATTGAAAAGGGTTCAAAAAAATTCTTGAGACTTATCCAAAGCTTATTGAAACAAATGGGGTTACAAAAGAGTGGCTTGACCCCGGATCTAACAACACATAAACATCAATATAAAAGACACAAAGCATACTGATGACTACATCTGGGAAGCTTTTCTGCTCCTAGCGATAAAGTATAGCATAAAACCAATTATGATGTTGACCACTACCAGTATTAGAAGATGTGCCTTTCTATGGAGCTGGGTAGCCTGACTGAGATGCTGAAGTGGTGGACTGAACTTAAGGGCGGGCATCTCTACTTCTCTACTTAAAAAAGGCATTCCTTGATCCTATGCCCCATCTTACCACAACCATAACAATTCTCTCTACCTATCATGCACTTACACAAATGATTCCTACTGTACTTTGTGTATGTCGGGTTAGTCCTTCCCCAAAAATGCTACCTTGAGATCAAGTAGCTGGTTCCCTCCCTCACTACTCCTGCTTTGACTTAGGTGTGGGGTACTGGCTGAAGATGGTACGGGTGCTGATGAATAGCTCTGAAACTGAGAATGGTTTTCTCCTCATGACTTGTGTTGCCAATACTCTAACTATCCGGTCCTATCCCTATTATTCTTTCTTTTCTTTTCTTTTCCTTTAATTTCTCCACCTCAATCTGCTGAGCATGAGTCATCAATCGCATAATATTTATATCCCTAATCAATATGGTAGTCCTACACTCCTTAACTACCAATTTAGACACTTCCATGACAAACTTACTTGTACGAGCTATGGAATTTGACAATATCTTTGGTGCAAACTTAGCTAGATGAGTGAACTTGAGGCAATATTCCTTCACCAAAATAGAGCCCTGCCTTAGGTTTATCAAATCCTCTACCTTAGCCTCCCTTATCTCACAAGGAAAGAACATGTATCGAAAATCTATCTGAAATACATCCTAACTTATAGGAGCTACATTATCACCTATACCTTTCTTTCATAAGGTAACCAAGGCATAACTAATATACTTTAATTGATAAGAAGCCAATTATATAGTTTTCTTTTCGGTAGCATGCATAATCTGAGTAATTTTCTTGACCTCATCAATGAAAATTTATGGATCCTCATTATCCTTCGACCCAAAAAACTTAGGTGGGTTTATTCTCATGAAATCTCAAACTCTGGTTGCAGCTAGGTTACCATTTTATTGAATTGGGACTATTGTTGGCTGATTACGCTGAGCATTTGCATTCACAACCTGAGCTAACACTTGAAAAGTAGCCCAAAACTCAGTGTGAGAGAAATTTTTATTCAATAGATCTATAGGCGGTGATGGTGGAGCTGGTTGGTCTGTATTCTGTGAGCGTAAGCTCTACAAGGAGGCATTGTCTATCATGCTAAAGCACAAATTCGAGCAGATAGAGATAACTTGGCTTAAGTCATCGATAGGACCTTAAACTTGTTTTGATATTTCACTTGAACCCCTCAACTGACCTTTGTACCTATTGAACACTTCTATCCTTTAAAATTTGAACTATCTGGATATTTTTTGCCTATATGGCACATTGCGTGTGATTCATATTTCATAGGCACGTGAAAGGCATTTAACACAACATTTTTTATTAAAAAACATTTTCTTTCTTCTTTCTTGCCCCTATTCCATCCGTTCCTCCAAAACAACAGCAGTCCGTCGTTGTTGTGCGTCCATACATCTACTTCAGTGAATAATCTCGAAGTTGCCAAATTACTATATCCACCAAACTTTAAAAGATAGAAAAACATCACCCAAGATTTGATCTCTAAGTGATGGTGTTTTATATATGAGCTAATTTTTCTTATCCATCATATATAGTTATATACACCTTTTCTTCGCTCGACCTTTATGGTGGTCCATAAGTCCTCCTAAGTTCTAGCCTAGAATAGTCAAAACAAAGGTAGTTTTCTTTCAGTTTTTTAAGGAGGTATGTATTTCGTCCTCCAATTTTTGGCAATGAATCGAATCAAGAATAAAGAATAAAGAATTCTAGTAATTACGGATACTCGAACTAATTTTATCAAATTCTATAATATCATTTTTGATAGATTTATTGAATTTATATTTTAATTTGAGTGATAATGTTTGCTCGGAGGTGGCCGGCAACGGAGATGAAAAGATTGACGCTAACATTTTTAACCTCAATGCCCAAAAATTTGCTTTTTTAATTAATTGATTCAATGTTTTACTATCACAAATATTAATCAAATGAAATAGAAGCAAAGAATTAAAAATAAATAAATAAATAAGTAGGAACAGACTTTTGGAAACGAAAAAGGAGGGGAGTGAAGAAGATGACCGTGTAGTAGAGGTGGGGGTGGGGAAGGGTTAAGTTAGTATTTTTTTAATTTTAAAATAATTTTCTTTTTCTATTGTTGTGGAGTAATATATTTTAAAATAATTTTTGGACCCACACGATATGTGTCATTATTTAATTGGTCAAATTGTTATGTCAGGGCGAGTGCACTGCACACGTTTTAGATTTGTAGTTAATTGTCAAAAAATTATTCAAATGGTTCAAATTCAGAGGGGTAGAAGTGTTCAATAGGTACAAAAGTCAGTTGAGGGGTCCAAGTGAAATTTTGAAACAAGTTTAAGGGTCTGCCGATGACTTAAGCCAGAAAACTTTAAAGCATGATAGAGACTATGAAAGAAGGGTTAGTTCCTAATACATTCTGTAGCCTCTCGCTCATAAGTGTGTCGTGCTTCACACCCATGATCAAGACTCTAAGTAACGTAACTTGTTAGACTCCCTAGTACTTCTTAAAACCTTAGGCTCTGATACCAAGTTCATAACGACCCGGGGATACCTCCTAGACGTCACACGGTGATTAGGACTACAAGTAGTCCAAATCTAACCCATGTTATCTGTTTAGCACTAAATCATGATAGAAAATCATATAAATTGAAGGTAAACTAAAAGACTATAAACTGAATTAAATTGATGAACAATCTCAAATAAAACATTGTCATCATAACATTTACTAAAACTCTTATGAAACAGAAATAACATATCATCTAAATAGTCTTTAAAAGCCTCCAACTAGGACTGAAAAGCCACTGGGACAAACCCCAGCTGACCCAAAACTAAAAACATAAAATCTGAATTGACAATAAATTGAACATCTAAAAGTAATCATAGAATCGGACCTCGAACCATGAGGACTCACTAACTGACAGGATGTAGGATATGGTGATCGCGTCTAATCATACTACAGAGGACGAACACTAGCACTTTTATTATGAAATAATATAGATACACAGATATATGTGTGGTCGATACTTCTGGAATATGCTGAGTATATAGGGGTGAATGCAATAAATAAAATTGTTATATGTCATAACTGAAAACACGCATGCTAAGTATAAATAGGCTCGTCAAGGTGTTTAAATAAATCAAAAAGTGAAATATCATAAAACATAAATGCCAAAGCATAACTCGATAAATTATGTGAGTCACTACACTTAGTTTCTGAAACTAATCCTTTTCTATGGGAGATTCTTATAACCGACATAAACCATATGAGCTAGTATGGAGTCCAGCATCTGACCTACATTGAGAAAGGTTGTTCTATCCTTGCCATTGGTATAGAACCTAAACTAAACAGGAGTGATCACTAAACTGAGCCCCTTGGAGCAAGGAGACACTCTCTGACGAGGTCCCTTAAACCTACTATGGAAGTAGTTTCTAAAAAATAGGATGTGATGAACCTACATTCCCCTCTCGAAGCTAAATATTATTCCCAAATATATACTAGTGATCATAATATATGAAATTCACCTTAAGTTAAGAATATGGGTTTATAATTCTGAAAATCGATTATACTTCTGTTAATAAATCATGCTCATGAATAACTGTATGAATTTTATATTATGTCTGAGATCATAAGATCAAAACTGAAATCTAAATCATACTATAAGAATCTAAAATCTGAAATAGTAAGTCTGAACATCTTGTAAACTGAAAGAGTCATGCAAAATCACATAATCTTACTTGTAAACTAACTGAATCATGGTGAAAATCATGTACATTTATCAACTCATGAAACGTTATTCCAAAATTCTAAAATTTATCTCATAATAATAATCATGTAGGAAGAAACATGAATAAAGGTAAATTTTTATGCTAACTAAATTTTAAACCACATGATAATGTCATAATTTCAAAAACAAGAAAAATGGGTATGAACCCTAGCCATTCAAATCCTTAAAACTCATGTAAAAACTTAACTTTTGGGCATAAGGATGAAAGGTTATCCTTGTTCAAACCCCACATACCTAGACCTAATGAATTGTTTGACGAAAACTTGAGATGGAATCATGAAGGCTTGAATTTTGGAGAAGAACCCTTACTTGTTGTTCTTTAGAGTTTGGGGAGGAGGCAGAACGTGTATTACAAATTATGAGGGTGGAAATCATGTGTATTATGGTTGGGCGAATCATTTAAGAGGTAAAAGAGGAGAAAGCCCTCAAAAAAATTAAGAAATAATAAAATTTGGCATTTTTATGCCCTGGGAATGACACTCATTTATCGCACCATACCAAGGGCATGGCACGCCCTTATTATGGAACCCAGTCAGCATGTCATGCCCTTATCGCGCCAAGCCATTGATTTTTGCATGAGGGTGTGTCATAGTTCTGTGGCATGCCCTAAATGTAGATCCTTACTATTTTAGGGTCCCTAAATATCTCGAAACACATTTTAAAAATTTTGAAACACTTCCTAATGCCCCTGTTAACATTTTTTATCATTATCCAACTCAGAAATTGCAATCAAACGTGATATAGATATTGAAATAAAATTATTGAAATCTTGGGGTCTACCACATAAACCTTTGTGCTTAGGGATAGTCATCTAGAAGGGGAGTGATTTAGTCGGTTAGATGATACATAACCTATTGATCCTGCATGTCAAATACCATAAGAGATTACTAACGTATGGATAACCTACAGAGTTATGAAGTTATTAGGGAACACAATTCTAGTATATTTCTCATACTAATTACAAATCCAACAAATCAACAATTGTTACGAGGGATTTTTTATTTCATAACCCCCTACCCCTTTTACTTAATTGACAATTACTTCGATAAACATGCGATAGAAATTCGACCTATTCCATATGAGATCGATCCCAAATTATTGGGTTCTATATTTGATCAGTGACCACTTTATACTTTTTGAGAGGTGTAATTTAGGCGACTTCAATATGTTTTTCTTTAATCCGTCCAGTTGCGTGTTACCATTTTTAATTATTATGATTTATAATACTTTTTCTTCTATTCCAGTTTAAGTGGCAATACTTGGATGGTCATAATAATTAATTAGGAGTGATATAGTAAAATCACGATTGAAGTAGCGAAGCATATATGTCTTAACTGACTTATAATGACTAATTAGAAGTGGTATCACAAAATTATTATAAAAAATACTTGTGAAAAAAATTTAAGTGGGTCTCATCTAAGACGTCAAATTAATTTAAACTATCAAGAGTTAATTTATCATTTTATGTTTATTTTACCATATTTTAATTAAATATTAGTAATCTTTTAATACTTATATAGATAATAATAATTAATTAGGAGTGATATAGTAAAATTACGGCTCAGACAGTTGAAGTAGACATGTCATAAATGTCTATATTTTACTTTTTTATAAAATACTATTAATTTTTTAATATGTAATGAATCATAATAACTAATTAGAGGTGATATAGTAAAATCATGATTGGAGCAATTGAAACAGGCAATACAAGCGCACACATCAACCCTAAGATCTTCTCCGTTAACTCTTCTATTATAGAGTAAAGTATAGAGTAAAAATATAAAATTATAGCAATTTTTATATCACTTTCAAATAACTGTCTCAATTTATGCAACATTGATTAAATTTTGAGAATCGGTTGATTTTTTAATAAGTATTGTAAATAATTTAGAATTGATTATTGTGATTCATGTTATTTTTTTAAATAAATCTCAACTAAACAGAAGTAATTTTGGAAAAGTAGAAGGGGAAAATAGTCATTTGCAAACTGACCCTAAGCTACCCAAATAAAAATAAGTGGGACTTTGAGGAGCTTATTTATAATTTTTAAAATTTGAGTTTAAGCTCCTCTCATTCTCATTTTTATGTCTATTAAATATTTTAAGTTGTTACTTATTATTATTTATAATATTTTTTTTTAGAGAAAATACCCAATCACCCCCCTGAACTATACCCGAAAAAGTTATGACACACCTCAATTTAAAGGGGGTCCTATTACCCCCATAACTAACTAAAAGTGTATTTTTGACACCCTTAGTACCTACGTGGCACACACGTGTGCCTACGTGGACACTTCAGTGTGTTGTGCCACGTATGTACCACATAGGCACTAAGGGTGTCAAAATTATACTTTTAGTTAGCTCAGGGGGTACTAGGACCCCCTTTAAGTTGAAGTGTATCATAACCTTTTTGGGTATAGTTCAGGGGGTAATTAGGTATTGTCTCTTTTATATATATATAATTTTTAAATAATTATCCCAATTTATGCAACACCGCAAGAATTTTGAGAAGCAATCAATTTTCTTATCATGCCTTTTAAATATTTTAAAATTAATTATTGTAATACATAGTATTTTTGTGCGTAAATTTTAAATATATATAAGTAATTCTGGAAAAGTCATCAAATAATAATAAGTGGGACTTTGAGGAGCTTCCTTGTTATTTTTAAAATTTCTTAAATAATAATAAATGGGACTTTGAGGAACTTAGTTGTCATTTTTGAAAACCGATCCTAAGCACCTCTATTCGTGCTTATACTGTAGAGTAATATAAAAGTATTAATAAATTTCTTCTTTTATTATGAAGTTTTTGTCAAATAAGTTTTATTTCCTGATATTCATTAATATGAAGAAATTAATTAAAAAAACATAAATTTATTGATTTGTAATTAGTTTTTATTTAGTTTAAATAGGTTTTGATAACAAGAAAATCAAATTTAGGAAGGTAGGTGTAATATTGTAAACCATATATATAAGAGGTGGGTGTGATAGAGTGAAATCTCGAGAGAGAACCAGAGGTCTTTGAAATTGTCCCTAATAAATAAAGATAAAAAATTATATCATGATTTTACATGAGCCTGTTTGGCCAAACTTCTAAAATCAACTTTATTTTGTGAAGTGTTTATTTAAAAGTGTTTTTCAAAAAAACACTTTTGGTGAAAAACAGTTTGTGTTTGGACAATAAGTTTAAAAAGTACTTTTGAGCAGTAATTAGTGTTTGACCAAATTTTTAAAAGTGTCATAAGTGTATTTTTTTTTTAAAAGTACTTTGCAAATAAGTGCTTTTAGGAAGAAACTATTTTTTAAAGCTTATGAAAAACAACTTTTGCTTTTCCCTAGAAGCACTTATAGCCTGTTTGACCAAACTTATTTTTCTCCAAAAGTGTTTATTTTTTTCCTCAAAAGTGCTTATTTATAAAAATGATGTGTTTGACCAAACTTTTGAAATAAAATAAGTGCTTGTGGGGAGTAGAAAAACAGTTTTTCATAAGCTATAAAATAGTTTCTCCTTAAAAAAATACACTTAAATCACTTTCAAAAAGATTGACCAAATACTAATTGCTACTCAAAAGTGTTTTCTACATTTATTGGCCAAACAAAAATTATTTCTTACCAAAAGTACTTTTTTGAAAAGCACTTTTAAAAATATATTTTTCAAAATAAGTTGATTTTAGAAATTTGACCAAAAAAAACTATTATTTCTCTCTCAAAAGTTTGGTCAAACACCTCACTTTTTTAATATAAACACTTTTGAGAAAAATAAACTTGTCTGAACAAGTTATAAAGTGGATAAATTTTAAATGTAGTGGACAAAGTGGGTATTTGAATTGACTCTTTTTAAGCAGCTTTTTTAATATAAACACTTTTGAGAAAAATAAACTTGTTTGAACAAGTTATAAAGTGGATAAATTTTAAATGTAATGGACAAAGTGGGTATTTGAATTAACTCTTTTTAGGCAGCTTATAAATTAAAAGCTAAAATTCATAAGTTGAAAATTTAAGGTGTAAATAGATTGAGTTGGTTTGGTTTTTCCTTAAAGAATTACTAAACCAATTATGTCTGTTTATCTATAAACCAAATCAAAATACATAAAATCTGCTTTTCTGATTCGATTTAGTAGGTTCTTTCATTTTTGGGGGGGTGTTTCATTTCTTTCCTTTTTACAGTTACACTATAAATAAAGGTGTAATTAGATTAACAAGCTTTTAAAAAATGAAATATTTAGAAAATCAAGAATACTAACAAATCAGAAAGCAATATACTAACAAATCCAATGCAGACCAAGCAACAATACTGCATTGATAACTAGTCCAACAAACATTGCAGGACGAATATCAAATAATTTTTTAAAAAAATATATCTTGCTCTGTACTGCAGTGACTAAGTTTTATAAACTTCTAAATAGTGCCAGAAGATTCAATATTAGCACTTGAGACATGAGCTAGTAGAAAAGCCTGAGGTGAAGATTTATTGCGTAACTATATCCAATGTAAACTCAGTTTAAACAACACTAACACGGAGTGGAATGAATGAGGAGATGATACTTTAGATTTGAAATTCTCTGAAAAATAACACAATTTCTTTTCTCTTGTTAGTGTTTTATTTGACCTCTAATTTTAAATTTACAATCATGTTCTTACTATAAACAACAAACATTTACAAATTCAAATCTTAAATAATATATCTAAACATTAAAAACTATAAACTAATTTAAAAGATATTTAGAAGTAGATTACAATTAATATTTTATGTGTATTAAAATATTAAAATTACAAATGTGTTATGTTGGTTTAGTTTGGGTTTGATTTGACTTTTTCTTTGTTGATACAAAACCAAATAACAAATGATCGTTTTTTCTCTAATGCCAAACTAATCAAATCCAACCACAAGTCAGTTTTCTTTTCTTGGTTGGATTTGGTTGTCGATTCGGTTCAGTTTGACTTGGCGGTTTAATTTGTACACCCTTAGTTGATATCCAACTTTTCGCTTATTCTTTCATTTCTTTTTAGTTTTTATAATTCCTATTTTTAGAGTCAAACGATATAAACTTAGATTAACATTTTAAGATGTACTTTTAATCATATTCAAAAAAGAAAAAAAATACAACTTATAGTACCTTTCATATAATTTTAAATATTTAATTTAATTTTAAAATATTAAATTAAGCTAATCTAATTTATTTTAAAAAATTAGTTAAATTAACTCTACAAAAATAAAATATAACAACTAAAATATGTAAAGGAAATACCATCCTAACCTAAGAGTAGATGCATAAAAGTATATTTGTCTTTTCTAAATACTCCAAATATATATATATATTTATATATATATATATATATATATATAAAACTTGAAATAAAAAATCATCATTTAAAATAACCAATCCGCACATGATCTCAAATGGAAAGACTATTTTGTGTTGTAGCAAAAAAAATCTCTTACCGACTTAAAACATTACTCTTCGAGTGAGCCCCTCACACGTTGGGCTGGGCATATTTTGGTTTAGATTGAAAAAATCAAAAAATCGAATCGAAATTTAATTTTGGTTTGGTTTGATTTTTTGATTTTTCAGATTGATTTCAGTTTCAAATTTTAGAAATTTGGTTAAACGGTTTGGTTTTTGGTTATATAAAAAGAATTCGGATAAACTGAAAAATCGAAATTATATAAATAATATATTATAATATATATATATGTATAATTTAATATATATGTAAATATACTAAAAATATAATATAATCTGATATAACATATAAATATATAAATTATAATCATTTAATAACCCTAAATCCTAATATACTGCTTTGCTTTAGACCCTAACATTAACGTGAAGGCTGCCGTCGTCAATTCATTTGAAATTTTAAAATCGCCAATGACAGTCGTTTGCTCAGTTTGTCACTGCCGTCGGCAGTCACTGTCGAGTGCGGCCACTACCGTCACGTCAACTGCGATGACTCAGAGAGGTCGATATTTATGGTTATTTCATGCATGTTGAATTAATTATATTTGGGAATGAAAAATAGGTTTGAAAAAAAAGACTATTTTTTAGAAAAATCACCAATTTTAAATGCTCACTACTTTAATCTTTAAAACCGAAATAAAAATCCAAAATAACTGAACTGAATTTGTAAAAATCGAACCAAATCGAAATAATTTTGGTTTGGTTATGATTTTCATTTTCGTCAGTCCGAAAATCGAAAAATCGAACCGATATTCAACAATCAAACCGAACAAACCGAATGCCCACCTCTACTCACACGTAAAAGATTTTAAAAAAGGCTACTATTATTCCTTTGTATTTTCAGAAAATATCATATTTGTTCTTAGTTTTATTATTTAGAAAGATTAAACAAAAGAGGCTCATATTGCTACTAGTACTCTTAGAAAATAGTATCATATTTGTTCTTAGTTATTTTTTTAAATATATTTATCATTGTTATCCAACTTTGAGCATAAATTTATTATATTTCATTTTATATCTTACGTAGCGCCTATATGGATATATCCATACCACAATTAAGGACCCATTTGACCGTGAAAATCCAAAAACATATTTACTTTATTAATACTTTTGAAGTTGAAAATAGATTGAAGTTGTGTTTGACAATAGTATTTTGAAAATTGGTATATTAAAGTTAAAAAATATAAAAAATGAAAATAAATTTAAAATAAAAAATGAAAATAAATTTAAATTCCTTATAGTTTTATGAAAATTGAATTTTTCTTTTCGAAAATAAAAAATTATTTTTTTCTGAAAAAAATAATTAAAAGTGCAAGAAGTGAATCCAAAAATAGTGAAAGCACCTCTTGAGGTGTTTTTTAAAAAGTAAAAAATAATGACAATGTATTTCAAAATACTTATGGCCAAACAAGTATTTTAAAATAAAATGAAAACGTATTTCAAAATATTGCAAATAATATTTATGGTCAAACACCTACTAAAAATAATTTAAATTCCTTATAGTTTTATGAAATTTGAATTTTTCTTTTCGAAAATAAAAAATTTATTTTTTTCTGAAAAAAATAATTAAAAGTGCAAGAAGTGAATCCAAAAATAGTGAAAGCACCTCTTGAGGTGTTTTTTAAAAAGTAAAAAATAATGACAATGTATTTCAAAATACTTATGGCTAAACAAGTATTTTAAAATAAAACGAAAACGCATTTCAAAATATTGTAAATAATATTTATGATCAAACGCCTCCTAAAATTTTATTTCTTCTTAAATTTCAACCCAACCTAACACTCGTTAAAACCCACAACAACAACGTACCCAATATGTTCACACAGAGTGAAATCTAAAGAGAATAAATGCATGCAATTCATATAACTATCTTAAAAGTGAGATAAAAAAATTATATTTGATATATCCTTGTTCAAAAGAAAATCCTATAAATATGATATGGACACAAGAAATAATATATTAATACAATAAATAATAACATAAATACTACCACAAAATAACACTAAAGTCAATCTAACAGAATTAAAAACGTCACCAAGACCTCTAAAAACAAAACATTACTTCTTACATTCCTTTTAAATACATCCTTTTCTATTTTTAGAGTTAAAAAATACAAATTTTAATTAATATTTTAAAATATATTTTTTCTTAATATAAAAAAATACAATATATATTACTTTTTTATATAAATTTTAATTATTTAAATTTAAATTTTATAATATTAAATAAATCTAATATAATTTAATTTTAAAACTTAATTAAATTAACTCATCAAAAATAAAACATATTTTTATTATACGTATAAATGAAAAGAAATGGAGAGAGGGAAGACTACTGCACCAATAAACGAGAAAATTTGGCTATAAGTATCTTCAAGTTTTTCAATTAGCAAAATGATCTACCTTTTTTTAAGTTTTTGATTAAAAAATGACCTACTTTTATTTTCTTATTTGTCGGATTGATAATTGATCTGTCTATATATAAGTATCTGTCGGATTGATAATCAATTATTTATATATCTATCGAACATAGGATAGATCTGTCTAAAAATAAATCATCTCCCTACATAAAAAAATCTTATGATCCATTTAATTAAAATATATGTTATAAATGTATTTAAATTATAATGAATGTCTATCAAGATCTATCACGATCTACTTTGATATCTATTAGGATTTGAAGCATCCATCTTTTACTCAGATTAGGAGTAAATTTCCCCTATAAATAGAGGGGTTTTGTTCATTGTATTTACAATCTTATGATCTCTAATCCTCAAGAGAAAAAATAAGAATCACTCTCTCTATTTCATCTACTATTCTTCTTTATTCTTTCTTGTTTCATAACACGTTATCAACACGATGTCTCTAATATTAGAATGAATTAAGTTGCCTTATTTTGATGTTCTTTTTGGCATAACATCGGCGGTGGCTAGATGGTAAGGTTTGACCATCTCATATCCTTTTACGAGGTAACTACATTAATTTCCATTTATATATGGTAAGAATCTCTCTATATTTGACTGATCTATAAATATTTGATTTATATTAGTACACGTATTCAAGAGTTCAATCAATCTATCAGTTATAACAAGTTCTAATAGTCAATCTAACGAGACTACAAGGCAATATGATTACAGAAGTATTGTGATTGGTGAGTTTAATAATATTTTATTGAGAAAAATGATTTAAGTAGTCATCAGGTAAGTAATTAGTAATTTTTGAATATTGTTGGTATAATATTTTATCATCACTTATTACGTGTAGATGCAACAACAATAAATTTTGCCTTCTGCCTATGCTACATACGTTTTTCTTCAAATTACTATAACAAACATGTTAGAATGTATGACTTCTTTAGTATTAATCAGTTTGTTTATTTACAGTGGAACACTTTTGAAAAATGAAAGACGTATAATTTTTATTCAATCTTATGCTATGATTGATATATTTTCTAAGTGAGATTATACATCTAAAGGTAATTTCAAGGTTAGTAATTCTTTATGTTATTTGTTTTTTGCTACTAATAATATAATTATTGTTCGTTTTAAGGAAAAATAATTGGTTTGAAACCATTTATATTTTGAATTTATTTCTCAAGAACAATTTATCAAAAGAGATGATAATATGTTGGGTTCAAGTCCCATCGATTTATGCCTAAGACGCCTTTATATAGATAAGACGTTGAGTTTGAATCTCAATGCACCATATTGATATATTATGATAGCTAAGGCAAAATAATGGATATTTGATGAAAAGTCATGAAATTCGACCAATTGAATATGCTCTATTCCATGAAGTGAATGTGGTAGCAATATATGATAAGTCTAAAATATGAAAACTTACTTCATTCTTAAGGTATATGTAGTAGCAGTGCATAATATGTCTGAAAGAAGACAAGTGACTGAATGCATGAATATACGCGGGGAAGGATAATATGATAATGATCATCAAAAGTGATGATATTTTCACACGCTTATATGATTATAAGATATGCTAGAGAAAAATTCTCTACATTATATGTATGCGCCGATTTGCTTCTGAAGTAGCAAAATCTTGAAAGAGGTTATAAGCTATCATAATTTGATAGACTTTAAGGCACGATTATATTCCATTCCGGGGGAATGAGAAACTTATTAATGCAAACGTGCACTTGATCACAACTCACCTCCGAAAGAGGTTGAATAATTTTAAAATCTACTTTTGAAGTAGTAAATTTGAAATTTATTCATGTAATAGTAAATTTGAAATTTACTAAAGAAAAAGTACATGTCATGATAAACTTGGAGTTTACTAGAATAAAAGTTCATAAATTGATATGAACGATTGTGACATCTCGAAGATGTGCATGCATTAAAGAACTAGAAGATTCTTCAAGAATTGTTTATGTCGTTTGTTCTCATGACAAGTTGGTTAGACCAACTAATATTGGGATTGGATCCCTTCAAATTTAAAAATTATAAAATGTGAATAAGGGCCCGTTCACCTATCATTTGATATGTTGAAAAGATGCATAAATAAGATGATCACATGTACATTCATGGTTAACCTATGTTTGACATTCATAAAGTTACTTGTTCAATATAAATTGAACATAATTTTCAGATTGTGTAATCAAGATAATTCATCTTGATGATGATGGTTTAGCATTGAATGTCTTCGATAAATATCTAAATCGTTGTTAATGAGAACAAAACTTAATGTATTGATCTGAAATATGATATATTGCAATAGCATTTGTATGCATTAGACCAATAAATTATGATTATTTCTTTCCCCTCGATTGGTTCAAGGTCGAAAACCAATTATTCCATCTAATAATTTCGATGTACGGTATACGATTAATGAATATACCATAATGAACAACGATGGATTTCTCAAAGAAGTAGAGGATGTATGTTAGTTTCCTAACATAAGAGGGAGATTATAAGCGCTATGAAATATGTTAGGAATTATCACCATATCCTCATCCAAAAGATAATTCAAGTCAAATGTTGAAAGTATCTCATATTAAGCATACGTGCTCTTATTTTGTGTTCCTAAAAGACAAAGTTTATGCATGCGTGAAACGTGATAGACTGATCGGTTCCGAATGAAATAGTCCTTGAAAAATAAGGAGCAAATAATCATAATAAGAAGGCAATGCGCTCTTGAAGAGCCTACAACATACCACTTCATGAAACCTTATGAGAGGTTCATGTACCTGAAAATAATGAAGTGATGAGATCTCAAAATGTTATGTCGCATTGTGAACCAATACAAAATGATATATCATCAATATCTTTGACACAATATTGGCGCAATATTGTGAAAGATTACGAGGATCTGAATTCTACGTTAATTTAAGCATGCTGACGTAGAAACATTTATCAAGTGACATGAAAGGATGCATCTTGGTAAGTGAAAACTTATTTGATTTGCAGTCCAAACACTTAAAGATGTCACAAATAAAATGTTGAATATTGTCACTTTGACAAAATTTGTATGAAAACTTCTTTAAGGATTCAAAACATGAAAGTTTTTGGGAAACTTATTGACAATCCTTATATTGTATAAGCTTATAGCTTGGAAATTATTGAAACTCTTGGAGAGTTTTCAAAAGCAATAAGATTATTTGCTGAAATGAGAAATATACCAATTTGGATTGGTTACGAAGTACCATATCTTAGTACAATTGGTACATCCATGTATCTTGTAAAAAGCTACAAGACCCAATATAGACTTTCACTTAATTTGTTAGCAAGATATATTTCTACTCATACTAGGAGACATCAAAATTGGATAAGATACATAAGTTTATTTTATTCTAAAGATTGCAGTCCCGATCTTACTGGTCATGCTGATGTTGGGTACTCATCTGACCCGTATAAAGCTCGATCTCAAATAGACTATCTGTTCATATGTGGTGGTACTGTCATATCTTGGATATATACAAAGCAGTCTATCGTAGCCACTTCATCGAATCATGCTGAGATAATAACTATTCATGAAGCAAGCCGAGAATGTGTATGGTTGAGGTCCATGATACATCTCATTCGAGAAAAATATGGTGTGAAATATGACAATCTACCCACAATTTTATACAGAGATAATTCAACATACATAGCACATCTTAAGAGAGGATTCATAAATGAAGCTAGAACGAAGCATACTTTGCCAAAGTTTTACTACATATATGAGCTACAAAAGAATGATGATATTAACATGCAACAAATTCGTTTAACTGACAATGTGACTGATTTATTCACCAAATCTTCTCCAATTGCAACTTTCAAGAAAATATTGCACAAGATCGAGATGCAAAGGTCAATGATGTTCTCATTAGGGAAGTTAATACGCGTTGTACTCTTTTTCTTTTATGAGGTTTTGTCCCACTGGGTTTTTCTTGTAAGGTTTTTAATGAGACAACCGAAATACATATTATTAGAGATGTGTACTCTTTTTTCTTCACTAAATTTTTTTTTCTACTAGATTTTTTCTAGTAAAGTTTAACGAAACACATTATCTACCAATTAGACATTCAAGAAGGAATGTTATAAATATATTTACATTATAGTGAATGTTTATCAAGATCTACTTTGATATCTATTAGAATTTGAAATATCATTTTTTACTCAAATTAGAAGTAAATTTCTCTATAAATAAATTTTTTTTGTTCATTATATTTACAATCGTAAGAATTACTCTCTATTCTCTTTGTAATTTCTTCTTTATTCTTTCTTTGCTCTGTAACAATACAGACTTAAAAGGTCTATTTTTAACAAGTAGTCCCCCAATAAAAACAACTACTCTCGTTAAAACCCTAAACCACCCTATTTTAAAGACCCATATACCTTTCCAGTGCGTCCATTGCCGTTGCTGGATAACCGTTTGCATTTTGTCAGTTGTTGAAAATGGTGGTGAGATTAAGGTTATCGAGGTTTGGATGCAAAAACAAACCGTTTTACAGAGTAATGGCTGCCGATAGCAGGTCTCCTAGAGACGGCAAACACTTGGAAGTCCTCGGTTACTACAATCCTCTCCCAGGTAACAATTACAAAGAGACTCAATTTTACCTATTTTTATTAGATAGATTATGCTGTTGTCATTGCAAATTAATTTATTCATTTTTGCTTATTAATTTGTTATTAGCTATCTTTTGTTTTTTTGACAACGTGGTGTCTGGCGGGGCCAGCTTTTGGTCACCTCGACTAATATGACGGATACCTGCCCACCTCCCACCAACAGAATATACAGTTAACTCTCTCTACATGGGAAGAAAATCACCTAATGTGTTTTTGTTCTGCTGGGATTTGGACCTAGGAATGGCAATGGGGCGGGGCGGGCGGTGCGGGTTTAAGCGGGTCAAAATTAAAAATAATGCATTTTCTGCGGGTCGGGTCGGGTTAGGGCTTTAGAAATTAAAAGTTAGAATTACACGTCTTTATATTAATGTGTCATGTCGTTACAACCTGTGCGTAGCTGCAACTCAGAAACTTATATTTTGCCATTTAAAGGTGCTAGTATGTCAAATATTATGCAAAACCTGGTCAAATTGGTTAATTTTTGTTTTTTAAAAAATTAAATTTTCTTAGCAGCGTTTTTACAATTTTTTTTAAAAATGCAGTGTGGTGCGGGTGTCCGTGGGTATGTGTGTGGGGCGGGTTTAAAAGATATGTGGTGTGGGGCGGGTTTATGCGGGTTCAAAAGATATGCGGTGAGGTTATCAAATTTGTGGGTTTTGAAAATACCCACACCGCACCGTCCCATTGCCATTCCTATTTGGACCCGAGACCTCATTGCTCTCAATCCACTTTATTTGCAATTTGTTATTAGCTATTAGGCATCAGTCATTTCACCTCACTTTGGATTAGCCCATTTGAAAATTTTCATCTTTCACTTTAATTTATACTGTATAAAGGTTTTGTTGACAGAAACCTCAGTTCTTGAATCTTGAATTCAAAAATTGAGTTTTAAAAGAACTGTATTCAATTTAATCGTCATAATAATTTTATGAAGGAGTATAGTATTTGTTTTGTTGAGGTGCTGATGAATACAATTTTGTTTTGTACAGGTCAAGATGGTGGCAAACGGATGGGTCTTAATTTTGACAGATTGAAGTAAGTCAATTTCCAAACTTGTTTTTTTTTTTTTTGTGATTCCCCATTCAATGTGTTCCATTTATAATTTTGAGATTCTTGTATGGTATTTTCACTCTTGTTTAATTTAATATAAGGAGGACCAGTGAAAGGGGTTCAGTAGATACTAGACAATAATATATTAATCTACTTTCAGTTCATGTATGGTGCTTTTGTTGTTATATGACAAAGAATATCGTAATACTACTCAAACATGATAGTTCGGTTGCTTCAGCAGGCTGTGTGATACAAGGATTACCAAGAACACAAGAAAACATACACCAAAACAGTCCACAAGTTGAGGAAACCTGAGACTATTTTGGTGACCACTCTCGGATTCGCTACTTATAACAAGAATAGAGAGAACAGCGAGTGTTAACACCTCAAAACAGCCAACCAAGAAGTTATATTAGCACAATACAATGAAGAACAACAAGGCTACAACAACTAGAACCTACGGGTTTTACAACAATACAAGGGAAACCCGAAATTAGAACAAGAAACAAAGCTAGATAGTTAGACACAATGAAGTTGTAATCTTAAAAACCCAAGAATGGTAACTTTTGGACCCTTAACACCACACTCAACACGCACCTAACTCTTACAATGACACAAGAGGGCGTCCACCTCTCAAGCACCAAGGTATCAAGCTTTGCAACACACAAGAGAATCTGCCCTTATGCTATGCCCTAATTTCGGTTTTGGAGCTCTCTCTCACAAGAGGAGTGTTCTTACAATCTCAACATAAACTAAGGAAATAAACCCTACAAGGTTCTATTTATACAACATTACAAATAATAGAGAAATGGCAAAAGAGCCCTTTAGTGACTAGTCTTCAAAAATACTTAAGAGTGTCATGATCCTTATCATACTTGTTTCAGCCTCCCCATCTTGAGAGGAATTTGACCACAAATTCACGGGCTCACCTCTTTTACAAAGGCACTTCACAATTTCCTTCTTGCGGCCACACATCTTCTACATACTCTTCATTTTGCACTTCGGCTTCTTTTTGCTCTCCATTTTGCGGTTTGCCATCATTCTTAACCGATTCAATGCCTACCTCTTCTCCAAGATAGTACAATCTACCCTCCCTTAGGATTATATTCCTCCGGTTTGGGCACTCACTAGCCTTGTGCCCCCCACCCTTGACACTTGAAGCATTGAAATCCCTTGGGATTGGAAGTAGAATTCAATTTACCTTCATACCTATACCTTGGAGGATGTTTTTGGACAACCTTGGTGGCCTTGGTTTGGGCAGCCATGAATGAGTTCTCTCTCAACCTCTAAAGCCGCGTGGAGGATGCAATCTATGGTGTCGAATTTGTGAAGCGTCATGCGAGTGGAGATGTCCTTGTTTAACCCAACCTTGAAGCGCACAATGTCATGACTTACTTGCTCGCCTCGGTGGTCAAGTTTCAACATCAATTGTTGAAATTCATCGTAGTAAGCCATAACACGCTTGCTCTCTTGTCTCAAATTGTACAATTTGGCAAGGAGCTCATGCCCGTAAGTCTTGGGCAAGTACCTTTGCCGCATAAGGTTCTTCAACCGAAACTAAGGAGGAGGTTGTCCCCCAATCATCTCATTCCCAAACCGTTTAACATACTCCCACCATGTATTAGCATACCCTTCGAAGTGAGCTATAGCATAGCAACTTTTCTTTTCTTCGGTGAGATCATTAAGTTGGAAGATCTTGTCACAAGACGATTCCCATGCAAGGGAGGCTTCGGGATCACTCTCACCTTTGAAAACGGGAAGGCTCACTTTTATGGAATTGAGACCTGCATCTTGGTTTGGGTGACCATCTCTCACCTCTCGGCCTAACCCCCCATGTCTATCCCTCATTTTTTCTTTCCTCAAGTAAACATCATCATACGGCCCATAACCATCATGTTGTCCTCCCCTACCATAACCCTCAACATGGATGAGTCTATTTGGGTTAAGTGGAGCTTGTAGTGGCGGAATTGGATTTGGATAGTGAGGTTTTTGGTCAAGTGGAGTTTGGATGGGAGGGTTTGGGTTTGGTGGTGGATTTCGGTTCCAAGCCCTTCTTGTTGGACTTGGTGGAGTGGAGGATGGCTTGGTCTATCTTATTCTCGGCTTCGGGAGTAAAGATTGGTTTGATTTGTGGCAATTGGTGGATATAACATTTGGTGCAAGGTCTCGGGAGTATTAGTTGGGGAAATGTTTTGAGGGGTGGAAAGGTCGACTCCTTTGTCTTTCCACACGTTCTAATCTCTCACTCATTGATGCCACATCCGTATCTAATTTCTCAAGACCCAAATTCAACCTAGCCACATCTCGGGATATAGTTTCAAGGCGAGCCAAAATGAGATTGATGGCATTATTGTCCATTGTATGAGCATTTGAAGCCTCGGGTTCCATTGTGGTGGTACCGAAAATTAACCCTTCAAGTTACAGTCCAATCAAGACACCCAATCAGTCCACAACGTCATACACAACAATACAATACAAATCCTACAAAACAAAACACACGTGAGTTCAAAACAACCTCCCACAATGAGATCCCTCAAATTCGAACCCTATACTCCTATACTGTTAGAGAACACAAATTTAGCACTAAAAACACAAAAAACACAAAATTACAAACTCAAAATTTGACCTAGGCTCAAAAACGGGTTTAGTATTTTTTTGGGGATTTTCAATTTTGACACTTCTTTTTTGTTGGGATTTGCAATTTCTAGACTCTAATAGTGTTAGGGAACAAGGATCTAACACTAGAAATACACAAAAATCAAGTTTTTTGAAAAACCCTAAAAACGTGAACAATAACTTTTTTCTTTTTTTCTTCTTTTTCACTTTGTTTTTTAATTTTCAAGATAACAATCCCATGATTGATTTTGTTGGAACAAAATCAAAGGTTGCTTTGATACTAAATGATACAAGGATGACCAAGAACACAAGAAAACATACACCAAAACAGTCCACAAGTTGAGGAAACCCGAGACTATTTTGGTGACCACTCTCGGATTCATTACTTATAACAAGAATAGAGAGAACAACGAGTGTTAACCTCTCAAAACAGCCAACCAACAAGTTATATTAGCACAATACAATGAAGAACAACAAGGCTACAACAACTAGAACCTACGGGTTTTACAACAATTCAAGGGAAACTCGAAACTAGAACAAGAAATAAAGATAGATAGTTAGACACAATGAAGTTGTAATCTTAAGAACCCAAGAATGGTAACTCTTGGACCCTTAACACCACACTCAAGAGGCACCTAACTCTCACAATGACACAAGAGGGCGTCCACCTCTCAAGCACCAAGGTATCAAACTTTGCAACACACAAGAGAATCCACCCTTATGCTATGCCCTAATTTCGGTTTTGGAGCTCTCTCTCTCAAGAGGAGTGTTCTTACAATCTCAACATAAACTAAGGAAATAAACCCTACAAGGTTCTATTTATACAACATTACAAATAATAGAGAAATGACAGAAGAGCCCTTTAGTGACTAGTCTTCAAAAATACTCAAAAGTGTCATGATCATGATAATACTTGTATCACGGTGGAAGTTCAGCATCCGTATATCTTTGGTATACGATCAAAGCTTATTTAATTTACAAAATCATTGAAATTCTTGAATGGTTATGAATGTGAACGGTTAAGACTGGTTTATAGCTGTAGGATCAAGAATAACATTGTAGTCATGTGGACTAGATTTCGCTAATTTGTTATTTTAAATTTCATGTCCATCTGGTTGGTAGTCCTTCGAAAAGAATATAGGTATCGTGCGAATTGGCTGAATATGCTGGCCAAAGTAGATTGCTGTCAGATGCATAGTAGAAATACAATGCCTTGATCAGAAACAAAACATGAACAAAATTTTTTCATGAGCTGCCTCTAAAGTATGAGTGAGTGTGGAAAAGGAGCTTACTGGGTGCAGCAATTTAAAGTGGGGATTTTCTAGGGTGACTATTGTAGAGTATATAAGGAAGAAATTTAAAGTGTTTCTTGGTAATTTCTAGGGTGACTATGTCATATATGTACAAGAGATCAATTAAGCTATTTGAATTTAGTTATCAAGGAAATTGTATAGAAAATATGCAACTGGAGCTAAGGAGATTATGGACCAATGTAAATTATGTTGGTGAAAAGACAAAAATATCAATGCAATTAGTCAGGGAGTCAGATTATAGTTGATATATGTCCGATTTTTTTCTTCCAATTTGTAGAAAAAACTAGCACTGTGTTGCTGCATAAACTTCTTGTTTTTGCTACTGTTTTTCGTGAGCCCTTCAAAGGATTAAGTTGATTATTGTTTTAGTACAGGCTTTAACATAAAGCAATTTCATGTAAAAGGCTCAATATATTTCCAAATAAAGGTGCAGTCTTATAGGTGTTTGCAAAGTGACCTCTTGAAGGGACTGGCACTCCTTTCTAGTGTATATCAGATGACTTATGACCTATTAGCCAGTGAGGAAAAGGAAGGTGGCTAGTACCGTAGGGACGAACACTTAAAGTGCTTGATCACTGTTACATATTAATTTGTATAAGACGGAGCATAACTAATAGTAGGATAAATCCTGAAGCTGATATTGCCTGTTTCCTGTTTATGATATAGTGGCTACTGGCTACCCAAGTTTTAGACTTGCAAAGGTCCAAAAGGAAAATAGTGCTCAAATGGTTGTACTGTGACTTTCTGTAGTTGTTGCAAGAACTAAAACTTGTAGGTTCTTATACAATCATCAGATAGTTGTCAGGATCACACACACTGCAAGAGAAATGGTCTTTAGCCAGGGGAAATTTGGTCGTAAAAAGATCAAATCCGGTCGCCATAAGTCAATAATGACGGGGTAAAAATTGGCCGTCACCGGTCACTAAAAGCTCTGATATTAAAAGCTAACGGTCGGACTAAACATCCGATCGTTAAATATCCTTTAGCGACAACAATTAGTCCGGTCGTTAACCTTCCTTTTAGCGATTGAATTTTCCCTTCATTAATTTTGTTTTTTCATCTTTAAAACCCTTTATTGAGGACAACTAATCTATTTGATATAAGCATTTTTAGCGAACTGATTTCTTTTTGCCAATTATATAAATAATTAGATAATTACATGTGCTCTTTTTTTTTTGAAACAAGTAGCTTCTTATATTTCATAGAACAGTACATAGGCAGTACTAAGCCATATATACAATAAGTACATCAAATCCATCTATCTGATTGAGTCTAGTACATCAATTGGGTAGATATTGTCATTTGAGTATAACTGATTACACCAAAAACACAGTAGCAACAAGCAATTAAGCTTGACTTTTTGCATACTGTTTTCAATACTATCGAAACATCTGGAATTCCTCTCCTTCCATATTGCCCACCAAATGCTTGCAGGGACAATTCTCCATCTCTCTCTACTCTTAGACTGCCTTCCAGCTTCTTCCAACTCTGAATGGCTTCATTGATCTTTTCAGGCGTGACCCGTGACATGCCTTTGAGACTATGTAATAGTCTCCAGTGCTGACTAGTTGCTTTGCAGTGTAGAAAAAGATGGTTTACTGTCTCAGCAGTTTCCCCACAAAACAGGCACCTTGAACACAATGGGGTCTCTCTCCACATTAGGTTGTCTTGGGTTAGCTCTGCTTAGCTAATAACCACACAAAACAAGACACTTTATGCGGTATTTTGGATTTCCAGATTCCTTTCCAATGCCAGTTATTTGTCACCTGGTTGTGGTGATTCAACCGTTATAAGTACAATTCACCTTGAAAATACCCCTCCTTGTTGCCCTTCCACAATAAAGTCCCAAAAAAAAAAAAACCATTTAGTAGACCAATGTTGTTGAAAAAATCAGCAACTCTTTGAATCTCCCAATCATTTAATTGTTTTCTTAAAATAAAATTCCACCCTTGAGGTGACCAACGATTAGCTATGGACTTATGTTGGTGTGATACTTAGGTAACAAATTTTCTAGCCTTTCCACATCGAACCATACATCCTTCCCGAAGTCCGTTCTTTCCCCATTTGCCACTTTGATCCTTGTATTGTTTTTGAATTCATCACACAATGATCCAGTGGATCTCCATACACTCTCCATCTAAGTTACTCCATCTAAGTTACTCGGACTCTTCACTTTTGGTGCCGTACCCGTGTCGACACGACATGGGTGTGGGATCCATACCCGATCTGGTCAACCGATTTTGGGTACTTTGACCAAAATCTACTGGAAATGTCCAGATAGTTGTAAGAAATTTTGTAATCAAAACAAAAGCTAAGGTGAAATTAAAGAAAATGGAATACCTAGTATATAGAAATTTCTATGTTATTGCTTTTCTTTTATGTCCTTCCAAGATTTTCTTCTTGAACAACATTTTTTCCTCAAGTTTTTCATATAATATCTCATAATTTAAATGTTACCTTCTTAAAAAAAAATTAATATCTCATAATTTATGTTTTATAACTCTATTTTTAGATATTTAAATTATTTTTTGCCGAATTCCCGGACCCGTATCCATCCCTAGATCTATATCCCCGAATCTTTAAATTGAGACTGCGAAGAATCCGACCTCTAGATCTGTACCCGTATCGGACACCCGTACCCGAGTCCGAGCAACTTAGCACTCCATAAGGTGTTGTTACATTTTTGGTCATCCAGTAGTCTTCCCTTTCATACTTTGCACTGATGGATCCAGTAGGATTGGTTTTCAGTGCAAAACTTCCATAACTATTTTATTCTGAGAGCCTTACTCTGATTTTTCAGGTTCTTGATACCAGTTCATCTTGTCTCTCACCCACCCACTGTTACAGCATCCCAATTGACCAGATTATATCTCCTTTTCTCATTGTTTCCATGCCACAAACTTTTCTTCTAATTTTGTCCAATCTGTTGATGACCCTTTGAGGAATTGGAAACACAGACATCATATAAGTCGGGAGGGCATCAAGGACAAAATTTATCAAAGTCTCCCACCTCTCTCTGGAGGTAGTGGTATGGACTGCGTATATTTTACCCTCCCCAGACCACACTGTGTGGGAATACACTGGTTTTTTGTTGTTGTTGTAATCTCCCACCTCTGGACAGATATTGGGATTTCCACCTTGCCAGCTTCCTCTTACACTTCTCTACCACCTTGTTCCAATCTCATAAGACTGAGATCTAGTCCCCAGAGGCATCCCTAAATATGTTGGAGGTAAAACACCTATTTCCCCACCCAGTATGGCATTTAGAATTTAGAGATGCCATGCTTTGCACTTCATTGATATGGTACAAGTAGCTCTTCCTCCAATTGATGTGCAGACCAGAGAACCCCTCAAAGAGCTCCAAAGTCACTCTCAAAATCTTGAGTTGGTCTTCCTCAACATCACATATAATCAAAGTATCATCCTCATATTGCAGATGAGTTACTTTCACATTGTTATCTCCATTTCTACCAACCTCAAAACCACTTAACCATCCCCTCACTTTTGCGGTTTTAATTATGTTGTTCAGACCCTCAATAATAATTGGAAACAAAAATGGCTATAGAGGATCCCATTGTCCGAGTCCCTTCGATACACGGAAGAATCCAAAGGATTTATGAGGACTAAAAACCTCACTGTGGAGATGCAGTGTCTGATCCATTGGACCCTATTTCCTTCCAAAATCCATTCTATCCAAAGTATTCAATAAGTATTCCCAA
The DNA here is from genome assembly GCF_002878395.1 of Capsicum annuum. NCBI lineage: Eukaryota > Viridiplantae > Streptophyta > Magnoliopsida > Solanales > Solanaceae > Capsicum > Capsicum annuum. Next base: position 169,429,754 of record NC_061122.1, read on the forward strand.
TTTACATGATCATATGCCTTTTCCATGTCAAGTTTACACAAAATTCCTGACTTCTTTTGTTTCTGTCTAGAGTCCACAACCTCATTAGCAATTAGCACTGCATCCATGATCTGTCTACCTCTAATGAAAGCTATTTGCTGAGAATCAACAAGTTTGGCCACTTTCCTTTCATTCTCTCTGTCAGAACTCTGACGAGCAATTTGTAGATGCTACCGATCAAGCTAGTGGGTCTGAAATCTGTTTATTCTTTGGCACATTTTTCCTTAGGTATTACGGTTATGAAGGTGGCATTCTGATTTCTTTTAAAAACTTCCTGATCATATAAGTTTTCAAAAGCTTTCATGATATCTCCTTTCACCACCTCCTGACATTGCACAAAGAAATCTATAGTGAAACCATCAGGACCCGGGGCTTTATCAATTGCACACATTTTCAAGCAGCTCTAAACTCCACTTTCCTCAAAATTTCTTTGTAAATGCACTTTTTCTTCCTCCGAGTCCGGGACAATTGTTCTTTCTGAAAGCAGGTCTCCAACTATTTTTTTCAGTGTACAACTTCTTGGAATACTCTACAGTTTCCCCTTTTATTCTGGTAGGATCCCGAGAGTTCCCCTTGTATTACTAACTGATCAATGTTATTGTATCTTTTGTGAGCATTGGCCATTTTATAGAAGAACTTGGTATTCCTATCGCCCTCCTTAAGCCGTAGTGATTTGGATTTTTGCCTCCATGAGATTTCCTGACTTTTGAGCAACTCCTCATACTCAAGTAAAGTTGGATTGTTGCTTGAAAGTTCCACTTCTGATAATTCTCTGTCTTTCATGGTCTCATCAAATTCAACCAGCTTTTTAAGAATTCTTCTTCTTTTAGATCCTAGATTCCGTTGTTCACTCCTAATCCATTCATTAAGTTTGGTTTGTAGAACCTTAAGTTTTGAAGCAAGAATGAAGTCAGGTCTTCCAGAGAATTTAAAAGAACACCGCCAGATGCTGATTCTGTCAGTGAATCCTTCTGTGCCAAGCCACCAATTTTCAAACTTAAAGTACTTGTTTTTATTCCATTCACCTCCTTGTAATGTTGCAGGATTATGGTCTGTTCTGAACCTTGGTAGAGCAATTTGTCTTATGTTATTGAAGCTGTCATACCACTGACATAAAAATTCTATCAATTATTGCCTCAAGATTGTCCCTTTTGAAGAGCAATTTGTCTTGTGTTATTGAAGCTGTCATCCCACTCTGATATAAAAATTCTATCAATTATGGAGGCTGCCTCAAGATTGTCCCCATTGAACCATGTGTAATTGTTGCCTTCTAGTTGTAGGTCTATCAGTTTCATATCTTCAATGAAATCCGAAAACTCCCTCATGCCTCTGTTCCTCCCATAGAGATTTTCTTTCTATATATCTATATAGCAGTTAGGGGCATACACCCCTATGATATGGCAAGAGTGGTTATACAATTGAGGCTCAACTTTGCAGTTAGAGAGTATATACCAGCTTCCCCAATGTCCCCTTTCCAGGCCCTACTATCGCATAACATTTTTTTTTTATCAAGTATTTACATTCATACTTATATGACCAAAAAGGTCGTATACACAGGTTATACCAAAAGATCAAGACACTACAAGATATGATTCTCTACAAACTCCTTTCCAATCCTCTAAGCAACAAGGAACTTTTTGTTTTCACCAAAAGAAATAAGGGAGTAGAGGCTACTCCTCAACTGCAAGAAACTCGACTCTACACCTTCAAAAGCTCTGTTATTTCTCTCTCCCCAAACTATCCACATTAATGCAGTTGGAACTATGTTCCAGGCCCTTCCTCTTCTCCTTTTTCTCCCACTCTTCCAAATAAGCATCAGATCTTTCACAGTTATTGGCATTACAAAAGAAGTGCAAAACGTCCTAAACATATCCCACCGTAATCTCATGGTAAGCCCGCAATGTTGAAGAAGGTGATTCACGTCCTCGCTCGTCTCCTTGCAAATGAAGCACCAACAAACACAGACAACCTTCCGCTTTCTAAGATTTTCGCTGGTAAAATTACCCCTCTAGTGGCTAGCCAAGTAAAAAAGCATACCTTCCTCAGGATACTTAGAGTCCATATAACATTACAACATTACAGGGAAACTCAACCTCTTCTCTAACCAATATTTTCTCATAAAAAGACTTCACAGAGAACACTCCATGGCTTTCAAGATGCCACAACCACACATCAGGATTATCCCCTAGATTGATTTGCCTATGGAGTAAGTCTATCAATCTTTGAAACTCACTGACTTCCTAGTCCTGAAAATCTCTTTTGAATCTCAAATCCCAAAAAGTTTCTCCACCTTGTGGCCTTTTAATTTGTTGAATTGTCAAGTTTTGTTGACAAGATATCCTATACAAACTCTGAAATTCATCTTTCAAAATTATATTCCTACACCATTTATGCCCCCAAAAATTTACTCTCCTCCCATCTCCGACCTTGAATGAGATACTTTCTACAAAATAATCCCATCCCTTCATAATATTTCTCCACAAATCACACCGGTAAAGCAAAACAATATCTCTAGTTTTCCAACCCCCATCCTTAATCCCATATTTAACACCTATGACCCCCACTCCATAAAGCTTGTACCTCTATCCCGAACCCCCACATCCATTTGCCCAATAAAGCTTTACTGAATTTAAGGGCCCGTTTGGCCATGGAAATTTTTCCCTTTTTTCCGAAGTTGAAAATTGTGGTGTTTGACCATGAAAATTCGGAAAATAATTCCAGAAAATTTTTCTGAAAAAGGAAAACAGGTTTTTGTTGTTTTCATAATTTTTCAACTCCAATTCCAACTTTTATTATTATTACATATAACCCTAATCTTTTAAATTTTTACATAAAACTCTCTTTATAACATTACTTTTGCAATATTACGTATATATTAGTTTTAAAGAATAAGATAATTATAATTTCAAACTTAATGCTATCTTAATTAATATATATCTCTTTTTCTCTCTCATCATTATTTTTATCCCTTGTTTAATTTTCTTCCTTATTTAAGACATTATTTTACTGTTAATTTATATTTATACCCATAAATATATAAAGTATTATATTTATAATAGAAATATACAAAGTATGTTATATATAAAGTCTATACCATGTATATACCATATACACACATATATAAATATACAAAGTATTAAGAAACATACTAAGCATATTTATAATATAAATATACAAAGTATGTTATATATGAAGTTTATACCATGTATATACCATATACACACACATATAAAAATACAAAGTATAAAGAAACATACTAAGCATATTTATATATTTATGGTATATGATATAATATACCATAAATATGCAAAGCATGTTTTACATAAATAATTTATTCGCACACAGTAAAATCTTTCATGTATAAGAAAATTAAAGAAATAAATTAGCGGCACCCTAAAATTTAATAATAACTCATCATTTTCTATTTTTTAGGAAAGGAAAATGAAAGAAATAAATTAAATAAATTCCTAAAAAAATAAATTTGTTTGAAAGATAATATTTGTTACCTAAAAAACAGGAAGCAGTGATCTGTTAATATAACATCCATATTTAAAATTTTCAAATATGAGAAAACGGCTATTAATGTAAATATTATATATGTCATAATTGAAATTCATTAAATATGGCCATGTATATGTAATTATTTTTATAATAGTGGCTAGTTGTGTTCTTTTTCCATTAGTAGGTAAATTTTAGTTGGGTGATTTTGATAGTTTGTAAAAGTTAGGGCATAAAATCATATTTAAAAAACTTTTTTCAAAAGTAAAAAAAAAAAAAAAAAAAAAACCTAAAAAAGACATGGCCAAACCCAACTCCAACTCCAATTTCAACTCCAACTCCAACTCCAACTCCAATTTCAACTCCAACTTCAACTCCAACTCCAGAAAATTTTAGTTTTCATGGCCAAACGGCTACTTATTTTCACTTTTTTTACTCATACTTCTCTCACAAAATTTCAAAAACAACTTTAATTTATATTCATGGCCAATCGTGACTCCAACTCCAACTTCATCTTCAACTCCAACTCCAACTCCGGAAAAAAGTATCTTTCATGGCCAAACGGGCCTAAAATCAATTATACTTTCTAAAAACATCAATTGTCCCAAAAAGAGGGCCATGCAAAAAGAAAGAACCAAAGTTGTAAATAGCTAATTTAATATATTGAGCACATGAAAATTATAATCAATCTTAAAGAAGTTACCTTAAGATAAAGTTTGTGTCATATTGCCTCCTCAGAGCATATTCATGGTAGAGTGAAGTCAAAGAAGACACAATAACTTGTATATATAAGCATACTAACACAGGAATGCCCGAGCTCATATCCTATTGTTGATTCGGCCATGTTGCTTAAATATACAATAGTTCCTCAAGATCAAAAAGTCGTTCCGTGCAAAATAATAGTACTTCCAAATTTTACAGAAAGGCTTGAGAATCCATGTAATGACTTCAACGTGAGGCATAGACACCGTTCCTTTTTGTAATTCGGCGGAGCTTGTTACAACACCCTTCTTAAATACAACTTGTTTCTTTTGGGCAAAAGAAATCACTTACGACATTACACATTGCTTTGTCTTCCCTAAAATACAACCTCTATGTGATCAGTCAACAACAACAGCAACAACAGACCAATGTAATCCCACAAGTGGGGTCGGGGAAGGGTAGAGTGTACGCAGACCTTACCTCTACGTCGTAGAGATAGAAAAACCCTCCGCTTAAAAAAACTTGCAAAGTTAATCACATACAAATATCTCTGCACATCAATAACTTATGGTCCCCTGCATTCTGAATTTATGCAGATATGATCATGAAACCATATATAGTTGTTATATCACTGTTTTTTCTTAAAAGTACTTCCTTTAGCTTCTACATTGACAACACTTAGGATAGGTAATAATAGGACACTAGCAAAGGCATATAAGGCAGCTACTGTTAGCACATATGTATGCTACCCATAAATTAAAAAAAGGATATGGCCGTATTGGAGTCCAATTATGCAGGTCACAATAGTTATTGAACTGTAAGGAGATGTCATTGGTAAATATGGGCTACTCTGTGAGAAAGAAGAGAATGCTGGAATTGGCGAAAGTAGGGTTACAAGTAAGTTGCAATATTTACGAAAAGGGACAATCTGCTAAATTTTATCATTGTGGAATCCCTCGCAGTCCTCTGAACCAGTTTTACTTAGGAGGATAAAATAGTGTATAGAGCTGCTAATTTAAGAAGTTAAGCTCAGTATATAGTTAACTTTAGATTTTTATAGACAAATTTTGATATAGGTTACAATTCAAAGAACATTTGGAGTAATCATTCCAGTACAACTATATGAGGGTCCAAGATCGATCACCTCTAACAGTACATTTTACCTGCCAATGCTATGTTATTGTATTTGCTAAAATTGATGAGCCTGCTGGTGTGCTGAAATCATTTGGGTATGATAGAATGTCGTGTAGAGTGACAATAATCTGGTTGACAAGAAGTCCCATGACTGCACAAAAATTGGCCTAGGGGTCATGACGCTGCAGAAAATGTGCTTCTTTTGAGTGTCATTTGATCCCCTACAACATGTTTGGATGGGGAAGGAGCATACTTGGACAGTTCTTTTCCCATTGATTGAGCTCCTGTTTTACGTAAATCAGCAACTGTTGTTGGACTAAATTATTGTTCGAGGTTTAATATAGTTGAGGTTCCTTAATTTTGATTCTATTGTTGAAGGAAAGCCGAGGCACTCTTAGGAACAACCTCTCTATCTTTCACGTGGTAGGGGTAAGGTCTGCGTACATTCCCTAGACCGCACTTGTGGGATTTCACTGGGTATGTTGTAGTAGTAGTAGAGATCCACCTTAGGTAAATGTGCTCATCTGAAGATTATCTCCGTCAAGCACATATGATTCAACAAACCATACTTAATTTTCTAAGTGAAAAAGGGCTGATTGGTTTCTATTGATGATACAAATAAATCACAATTACATGGAACCAGAAGTTGATATGACTTGTTCCATATAGTGAAATAACAGTAAAAGGGAAAACACATAACAAATTATGATTTGCTAGTAGAAATATCTAATTCATGATGTAAATTTCCCCATGAATATGAAAGATTGAAGAAATTCATTTTGTTAAGAAAGGAAAGGAAAGAAAAATTGAAGAAAGTAAAAGCTCAACCACGGTCAAGTCTTGATTCAACCTCAACATAACATCTACATTAATAAAGGCATTTCTAGCTAATTGTGCTCATGTCTTACACCATCTTATATCAAAAAGGTAGTCACACAACTAAGAACTATATGCACCCATACAATAAGCATTATTTTTGATGGAGTTGAACGAAGCTCTAAATAATGCAGAATAGAGAACCTTATATGGCTTTCATGTCCATAAGCATAAGAGCGAAACAAGCAACACAAATTTTGTGATAGACTTGTAGTGAATTGTTTACGTGTAAACAACAACAACAAACCCAGTGTATTCCCACATAGTGAGGTCTGGGGAGGGTAAGATGTACGCAGTCCATACCACTACCTCCGGAGAAGTAGCAAGGCAGGCTGTTTCGGATAGACCCCCGGCTCAAGATAAGATAAGTCATCAAAAACGTACACAGAGCATGGAACAATATGGCATGACATAAATACGCCACCTATAAGGAGTAGTAAACAAAGAATTGTAAGCAATCGTAATGTAGCATAACAAGAATACTGCACCGGCCAAGTAAAGCCCTATCCTACCTACCGAAAAAGTCACTAGCCTTCTATCCTAATACGCATCCTCCAGATCTTCCTATCTAGGGTCATGTCCTCAGTAAGCTGTAACTGCTCTATGTCCGGCCTAATCACCTCTCTCTAGTATTTCTTCGGCCTACCCCTGCCCCGCCTGAAACCATCCAAAGCAAGCCTCTCACACTTACGAACCGGAACATCCGTGCCCCTCCTCATCACATGTCCGAACCATCTCAAACGGACCTCCCGCATCTTGTCCTCCACCGAAGCCACACTAACCTTATCCCGCATTGTTTACGTGTAAACAAATAATAAAAATACATCTAAAACAGAAAATGAAAAAGACAGGATCAACAACTTTATCCTCACATTAGTATAAGTAGTTCATTAAGATAAATGCTTTATTATCAGTCACTTGCAAAAATGTTGTTAAAGAGATACTGATATGAGATTCTAAAGAAAAGTTATAGTACCCTTGGGTTCTGGACTATTTGAAATTATGCTTGATGGTGGATGTCTCCCAAATAATGGTATTTGAGTAAACATATGGAGATCCAAAATCAGTCCATTCAACCTCTTAATATCAGCTACCTGTCACATTGGAGATCATTGTATAACATGTTAAAGACATTATCTATGTTTTGGGAATAATCTCAGGTACAAAATGATCAAGAGATGTGAATAGGCACTAATGTGTTTTGTTTTGATATCAAAATAAAGCAAATCAAGTTCACAATTGCATCAACTAGTTGCTTTAGCATGTTACCTAATGAATATCCTCGTATTTGGTTTCAAAATGTTCATAAGAAGCCACTGGCATTTTCAGAGAACCTTAACTATGAACAAAAATGTAAGTACTGATGATAGCTGAAGGAGAACTTGTAAGTGTACCAAGAAAATAACAATTCTTTAGCCTTTAAGAGCAGAGATTAGCTTGCCATGACTCTAGAATCCAGTGTACTGATAGCAAAGTTAAGAGACAGGCCAAAACGAGGTCTGCCATTAGATATTTACAAGTACTAAAAGATCCAATGGAATTTTATGCTGAAGTAAGGCTTGTCACTAGATAAAATTACTAAAGCTACAATGTTTAGGCCCTTCTTCCTTCCATCAGTAAGGGGGTCATGGACAATCGAGTTAAGTAGACATCTACTACAACCACTTAAGGATCTTCCAGAACCTTTATGCTGGAGTTAGGACTTACGGACGACACAATAAAATCAAACCACCTCTGCACCTATTTCTCCTTTTTTTTGGACGTATCAAGGCAAAATAAACATACAAATTCAACTTTTTGTGCCTCCCTAGTCAGTTATCACTATTTCATGTTCATGCGAGTCTCTTTTTTTTCAATATGGTAAGCTCTATTCCCACCAAACCTCCTTTATGAGGAGCTAGACAACAGTCCTTTTCTATTACTAATTCGAATGCACAAGCCATCACGCTGTAGTCAATGTCCAGAAATCAATTATTATATTTTAATGAAAAATGGTAGTCTGGACACTAGGGCATCTCAACTAATAAACATGGCAACCTTTTATAGCTCACAGACTAAGACACTAGGTAGATCATTTGAACCTGCAAAATCCAGTGCAAAACAGAACCATTATTTCATATATAACTTCAAATTCAATTCACACGCAATACCTGGGGACAAAATCAAATTCTTGAAACGGCTATAATTGAAGGATCCAGTAGCAATAAGCTGCAAAAAGAATCCCAGATGAAGATCAGTCAAGAGGAAACTGGCAGATGATGGAATTGGGGAACTCACAATGTAGTGCGTCAGTTCTTTTTTTCTTTTAACTTGGGAGGGTGGCGGGGAGAAAAAGAGGCGAAACTAGCTCTTTTTTGTTAATTAATTTAGCTTTGACGACTGGTTATTATATAATTTAACGACAGGTAATTGTCCCTTTGTTAGTATTGAACTAAAAATCATCTGTAACATCCAGAAAAAAAGTTTGTCGTTATAAGTATGATTATAACGACCGGAATTGTGTCCCTTCGTTAAGAAGTGGTCGCTAAAAACCTTTTTTCTTGTAGTGACAATTGTGAATTCCTTACCTGATATTTGTGGTTCTGCAGGTATTGGTTATCTGTTGGTGCACAGCCTTCAGAACCAGTTCAACGTCTTCTTTTCCGAGCAGGCGTATTACCTCCTCCACCTATGTTGGCTATGGGACAAAAAGGCGGCCCACGGGACACTCGATTAGTCGATCCTATGACTGGACGCATCATGACTTCTGAAAGTGCCAATCCAAAAGTTGGTTCTGAAGTTGATGAAGACAGATTAGAATCTGACTAGTATTTTGTACAACTACAATTTGAATATATAGTTTTTAGTATGTGATGTTGCAGCGCTGATGTTTGTTGCTATGTATCACTGTTTGAAACTTGCACTCTTAGGATGTGTCATCTTCAAAGATGCCCTGATCATGTCTCAATTTTCTCTCGTCTTCCTAAACAGATATATTTTTAACTTATCTATGTTTAAATAAAAATAGAACCCCTTGGATGTGAATTGATCATTGTGCTCTACGCATTTACTTACTTTTTTCGCGTTGGTTTAACAGAAGTTCAGGAAGACACCACGGTTTCCAAAAAAAAAACAAAACTGAAGAGCATTCATAGTAATAAACTTCAGCTAGTTTGGTATCTAGAGAGAATCTATGGATGTATATGATGAAATCTCTACTATTATATTAATGTGAGAAAAGATGCTGTTCGACATGTATGCTTATTGTCAATACCTAGTTTCTACAGGCCATTCCAGTAATTTCGTCCACGAGTTGCTGCTTATATATGTGGATTTCATTTCTATAGGCAGCTCATATATGCGTCTTACATCCCGCTTTTCTCTTATTCTCTATCGCATATCCTTGATCCTACTTTCAGTAAATCTTCTATTATTCTGTAGTCTATGCGCTGTTCTGTTTTTTTCTTCAGGTTGCTGTTTCACCTATCTGGTTAGTTGTTTCTTCAAATTATTGGAGTCTAAGCTGTTTTGGCAGTCAATGTTGTGGCTTATGGAAATTGGTACTTTTGATGAATAAATTTCGTCAAATTTCTTTCTTTAGTTTCTGAAATTGTGGAATTCAGTTTGTTGTCTCGTTATGGAGATCAGAATTGTTTAGTTCCTTGAGCTATGTGTTGAAATTTTAGTCGATTGATGGTGGAAATTAATAGCTAATCCTCGAAATTAATGAACTGTCTGGAGGCAATTCTTACATATTTATGTGAAGTACAAGCAAAATTTTCTGGTCACCTTTTGGTTCAGGAGATCTTATATGATGCATCTCTGGGAAAATATTAGAAAGTTCTTTTGGTTTCCTCCAAAGCAGAAATCAATAGAGTGCAGTCCATTGATTTCTTTTCTTTTCTTCTTGATTTGCAGCCTTTCTCGGACTGCTTTAGCTGTAGGTATAAATTACTGATGTGTCTGCTGCTATGTTTTATTTCATTTTCTCTGTTTCAGATTTCACTCTATGCTGCAATAATTATTTTTCCGTGTGTTTTCAGCTTATTCAGACTCTGGCGAGTATCGCTCTTCTATTTATATTCAATTTTTGTTCCTCTGTGCATGTGTGCAACATTTCACGTTTCAATTTGTTTTCAGTTTTGGTTTCTGTTTGTGTTCAACCTTTCAGACAATGGGGATTACAGCTTTTCTGTTGGCTTTCAATTTTTCCCTTAGCTTCTTCGCATTGAGGAGACGTCAACTCTTCAAAATTCATCTTCCTCTTGAATGGCAGCACATCAATATTTGTTTGTTTATTTTGGAGATATCAGTCTCTCTAGAATAGTCATATTTTGTCATTTATCACTAATAACAGATTTCTTTACTTTATTCATTTAAGATCTTCGTGTTCATATTTGCACGTGCTTTTAAATGAAAAGGTAACATTTTCACCCTAGTTTTGATTAGTCACGTGCATATATTGTATATTGTTTGTATGTGAGTTGTTTCTGTTTGTTATATGTGCCCTCAAAATAGAACTTGCATTATCATATAACCATACTAAACACAGTGATATTAAACATGTAAGTTACGGTAAATTGAAGTTCTTCTTCAGTATTTTTTCAAGCCTTTCGTTTAGAGAAATGTTCAGAGAATAGAGAAGCTGCAGCAGCAGCTGCAATTTAGTTTGGATAGACATCATATAAAATACCTACCCCCTGAAAAAAATACAAGGTGGCGAAAGGGTTAGGCGACGTGATATATATAAACTGATGCCCCTGAAAAGTGTGTGCACTTTCATAGGAGTAAGCTAATTCTTCCTTTGTCTGGGTTAGGCGACATGACATATATAAACTGATGCCCCTGTAAAGTGTTTGCACTTTCATAGAAAGATTAAGCTAATTCTTCTTTTGTCATGTTTGTGTTTCTTCCAGAGTGAAAAGATTTGCATTCTTTGTTCTTCTTTTGTCATGTTTGTGTTTCTTCCCAGAGTGAAAAGTTTTGCATTCTCTATTTCATTCAGCTTTGTAAGCAGAACTCATTTTAAGTTAAAAGTAGAAGATTTTGATGGTGGATTAATGAAGTAAAAGCTGCTATTTGTTTAGATTCTTTCCTATTGATCATTTGATTGTATATACGAAAAAATATGTATCATATGATAGAGTTGTCAAGATTTTATATCAAGTTTAGCTGAAAAGTTAAAATCTAAACAGAAATTGAAAAAGATTAATCAAGAGTCGTTTCAAAGAAAGATGTATGGGACTTGATGGTGGTATATTTTACACAATGCTAGCTGACCACTGTACCCAAAAGTTTTTAAAGGATAAGCACTCATCAATAGCTCAATCTAGGGCAAACATTCGCATCTAACGAATCGAATTTGATTGAGTTCCCCTGCAACTCCACTTTTGACCGTGGAGGCAAACTTTAACTATTACCATTTTTATAGTTAATCAGCTAAAATTCTGGTCAAGGTTAGATCAATCTCTTGTGGTCATTACAATTCACTTGTGTCATTCCAACTCTCTCATAATGGAGGTTCTAGAGAAAAAGCAATTTTGTGCTTTATTAGAAGACCTGGACCTTATAGGACACTTGATTTTGTAGAAATTGAGGTTCCAGTCTTTTCAATATTCCTGGAAACTTGAGTGGGTTTATGTACTTGCTTTTGCTGCTTTCTGCTAATATGGATCCCACCCAAAAACCTCACTTGTGGAATTATAGTGGGTATGTTGTTGTTATCACATCAGCTTAGGTGTTACTGATTGGCGATTGTCATCATTGAACCAGTTGTAAAGAACTGTAGTATAGTATCCAGTATTCAGGAAAGCGTCTGCGTCAACGCTTAAAGCGGTGCTTCCCCTTTCTCGCTGCAACCACCTAAAGTGACCTTGGAAAAAAAAAATGACTGCTTTAATGGCAAAAGAGTGAAGCGCAGGGAAGCGTCACTTTTGTTTCAAACCTTTTAAAAGTTTGATTTTGATTAAAATACAAGTCGCGACATTACCTGGAGGAGTCAACATTCCAAAGCTCTGCTGTTTCTCAACTTCAGATAAGAGATTGATCCTCCTTTTTTCTGCTTTGTTTGCTTTGTTCTGTTTTGCTGTTTCTCTGCCCTGTTTTTCAAATAGTCCAGTTTCACTGAATTTAGTTAAAGTAGCTGAATTTTGATTCTGTCCAAATGGTCAATTTCAGTGGGGTTTATCGTCTTGATGTATTCACAGAAAGCTAACGATACCAACAAGACATATTCAATTTCTTTCTGTAACAAGATCACAGAAAGGGTAATTTATGATCACAGAAAGAGTAATTTATTGTCACAACATCATCTCATCGGTGGTAATCCTAACATTACTGCTTGTCAAAGTTGCCCCAACTCATGTAAAGGAAGAATTGTTAAAGTTGATGTTTTGGTATTGATTTTTCTTGTAATGTGGAGAGTTTTGTACTATCTACTTGTTAGTATTTAATTGAACGTTCGCTTATATATATTGTCGTTGTGGAAGGTATTTTGTTCTTTCCTAAAGATTAGTGCTTTACCTTTAAGCAAAGTAGGGCTTTATCGTTTTTTCCCGCTTTAATCGCTTTACGCGCCCCTGAACACTGACAGCATCCTGCTATAGTTTCTATGAAAAAGGGTTAACAAATAATTACATCTATTAAGTGATAGGGTTTATGATTTTACACTTATGGCAGATTCTTATCTCATTGTTCTCTCCAAATTTCTGTGCTTTACTTTATTTGGCAGATGCTACGTCTTATGACAAGTAAACACGTGGATTTTAGACTTCACAATATGATATCTATCATCCGGCTTCTTTCAGAATGTATTCTTGCAGCTTTTGTATATAATATAGGTGTGCAACTTTTATTTGATGTCTGCTATCGGCATATTCATTAAATAATATTAGTTTCTTGTAATCTCTCCAGGTCATTTTCTTGATTTGCGTGCATTTTTGGTGTTTCAAGTCTTTCCACAACGGCGATCATTTATGACTTATTGGAACTATCGGTTCGATGATCGGACAATTCGTTTGAATTTTAGGCTCATTTTCTTGTTTTGGAGCTTTCGCTGGTTAAGATTTTGTCTCGGACCGAAACTCCTAGTAGATGGCCTTAGATGAAATTCTGACTGCGCTAGTAGCTCCAAAATGTCGACTTTAGGCTAGGTAGACCTTTGGTTTAAGTCCTGATACACCTGACTCATTTCAATTGATTGGTCGGAAAGTTGAGAAATTGAAAATTTGGGGTGTGGAATCTACATTTGGTCGAAACAACCTTAGATGGAAAATCCGATTGTGCCATTGAGTTTGAAACGTCGAATTTATTGTGGTTATATAGTTTGTTTGCTTATACAGGATTTCGAATGAATTCCAAAGGCTTGATGGGGACTTGGAATTTTTAAGTTCACTGCTGTCAGTTGGTGCACGACGATCACCAGCCAAGGATTGCGATCGCGGTATGCTTGGCAGGCAAGATAGCGCGATCGCGGAGAGGAGCGACGATCGTGACACGATGTGCAGTTGCCAAGTTGGTGCGATCACACACCCGCTGGCCGTAATAATAATTTCAGATTACCTGGTCTGGGTATAAATAAACCCCTTATGTCACGAATTAACCCATTTTTTATCCATATCTCGAGAGCCAAAACCCTAAAAGAGAGGCAAGGCTTGGGATTAAGTTTGTAGTTGATTTGGGGGAACTTGGTTATCAATTATTCTGTGATTTTTCTTCGAATTCATGGTAAGTTTTCTTCAATTTCTTGATAAATTCTTAGAAATTAGGGCTTTGAATTTTTAAACTTTACGGGTTGATTTGAGACACGAATTGTATTTCGTTTGTGCTCAACTTTTGAACACAACTTCCTTGTCCTTCGAGGGATCTTATAACAGTTTTAATTTTTGGATTCCATTAGCGGGCCTCGCAGGCCCGTTCTTGACCCAATTTTTAATATGACAATATGGGTCTTGTTTTACTCCTAATACCGCCTAGATTACGATTTTGATAGCATAGCAGCATTTCGAGGTCTTGGAGTGAAGACAGACGTTTTGTGGACTTAAGGATTTGTGGTTTGGCTTCCAGGTAGACTTCTGTCTACCTTTTTTCGTAAGGTGATGCGTGTTATATATCGCATGTGAATGAGAATGCTAAGATTGATTATGAGTAGCACATCGTGACTTAGCCTTAATTATTTAAGTTTGAGGATTTGATGAGGGATTTGACCCGTAAGGAGGAATACTTGTTATATTTCTTGGATCCTACTGTCTTCTTCATAGATTGAGCTAATTCTAGTATGGATATGATATGATGCTAGGTTTGGAATGTGGCTTAATTGTTCAAAACGTGGTTAGTATGCTTAACCTTATTTGGATTATAGTGATCCTGAAAACGTTAAATAGGTGAAGTTGAATTTATTGCTCATGTTCTAGGTGGAATTCCTATCTTAGAGCTAATTATGGCTTATATACCATCTAGAAATCAATATAGATACCTTAGCCTAGTTCGGAATAGAATTTGACAAAATATGAAATTCAAGGATTAGAAGTGAGTTTTTCCGGCCAATCTTTGGCTAAGACTCGTGTTAGCCCCAGTGGACTTATTTACATATGTTAGGCATAGTTGAGACTATTGAGCCTTTGGTATAAGTTTATTTAGTGACTTGGTGAATGATGATGGTTTTTTCAGATTATGATTAAGGGCTTGTAGCTATGATATGACTTTCGGACTTGATTTATGATATGGTTTATTGACATGCTTAATAATATAGGCATAGACATAGTTATGGTATATGGCCTATAGATATGAGGTGCCTTATAGATGTGATATGCCTTATAGTTGTGAGCTATGCCTTATTAATATTATGCTTTCTAGATGTGAGATATTTTATTTATATTATGCCTCCTAGATGTGAGATGCCTCATAGAGATGATGTATGGCTACAGATACGATATGCCTGATAGATAAGATTGATAGCCTATAGAGATGATATGCCTCAAAGTTATGCTATGGCTTATATATATGAGATGACTTACAAATATGATTATTGATATGAGTTTCGAATACGTATGTGGGCCTAAGACCGTGATTATGATTTTGTAACTATTTCGAACACATTATTGGGCCCAAGGCCGTGTTATGATATATGTTGGACATCCAGGAAGTGTTTATCCTTGTAAAGGATGTGATTGTAGTTTATGAATATATTGATGCTGATGGTTCCACTATTTGAATACTGATGACGGCATTTATAGATTCGGTACATTCATGATTATTAAATTGGTAAATAATGCGATTCTAGCTAAAATATGATCTTATTATTATTTTTTCTAAATAAGGGTTAAATCCTACTTTTCACCTTAAAAATGGATTCCTTCATAACAATAACTGCTTGTCTTAATGATAACTTATGTGTAAGAGATTAATAATGATGTTTTAAAGATTTGACCGAGACAGATTTCAGACTATGATTTGTACTACTAATTAATCCGGCCGTGAGAGATTATGATCCTTTCTACACTTTTATAATGATTTAGTCTCGAAGTTCACTCTGGACAATAAATTTACGAATTATACCCTTTTTAGTCACGGCTTAAGTTCATGCACCTATTATATATCTATATACACATTTCCCCAGTATGGAATGGAGGAAGATGTTGTATTGATGATATAAATTATGAGTAAAACCTAATGGCGGATTATAGTATTGATGTATATATACGTGTTGATGATGATAATGATATGCTTAGATACCCGGCAAGGGGGGATGATGATGATATGCTTGTATACCCAACAAGGCCAGAGGATGATTATGAAGATACACTTATATACCTGACAAGGTCGGAGGATGATTATACCGATATGCTTATACACCCGACAAGGTCAGAGGATGATTGTGATGATACATTTATATACCTGGAAGGGCCAGAGGATGATTGTGATACTGATTATATACCCATTCAAGTTCAAATGATGATGGTGATTTGGTTATATATTTTGCATTCATTCTTGCATGCACATCATCTATCACTAGTAATTGCCTATATCTATCATCCTTATGGGGTTTTCATAGGTATTGATGATGATTATGCCTTTGTGGTATGTTGTATGTTGATTGAACCTTCTGAGGCTGGGGTGGTGGGGGTACATGAAAGGCTTGGCTAGGTATTGGTTGTCCGGACTAGCCAATTACTCCTGTTGTCATTGATATTGTTATTAGTATTGTTGTGATCATCGTTATGGATAATTTGTGACAGATTGGTTACTGATTCTGACCTGACCGGACCTGACCCGAGGCCTTGTCGTAATAGGCATCCTAAGTTCGGGACCGAAGACCACCCCCGTTACCCAACCCAACCTCCAGCCGCCTGTCCTGAGTTGGCTTACTTTTGAGCATATAACAAGATAACGTAACTATCCAATTTACACTGGTACGAATCCAACCAATAGCAAAACCAACCAAACCGTAACCATATGAGTTCCATAATAATTATATATAATTCCAAAATGAAAGAGGTTGGAACAGTGAGAAATTTACTCCTACTGTATCAGCCCCAATACCAATAACAATGCTAAGGCTGAGACCAATACTGATCCCGCCTATACAAACCTATAGTAGTTCCACAAAAGCCTCTGACCAAAATAATATAAAAATCCGATTGGGACATGCCCCCAACCATAGCCAAAACCAATATCCATAAATAAACCAAAGTATAAAATAACATCCATGAACTGGAGCCTTCCAGAAAGATGAAAGCTCACCACTTTAATCCAGTAGCTGATCCTGAATGTCCCATAGCTAAGAAGGAGGAGTAGAATGGCTAGTTCCTGCATCACGTGGGGATACAACCACCCGAAGACGGATTAGTGGGTGAACGCTAACATGAACTCAGGATAAGGATAAAATAATGCCAATCAGTAAAGGAACGTTAACATGTATATATATATATATATAACCATGTTAGCATGCACTTAAAGCCATTAACCTGGGTATGTGAAGCTTAACCATCCTTATCCACCCACGGGCTATATGGGTCCAGTGTAACCCCCTGAATAGGCCCCGATGCGTGTAGCCGTACAAATTGGAGATACCATAAGAGTAAGGGATTCCCAAGTACCCCCACCCTCCATGATACATATGTATAATGTACTTAGAGGATTCCTGCGTACCTCATAGTATTAAGAAAGGGTCGCCATGCCCTATCCTTCATGTCGACAAACATGAGTTTCCAGTGTTCATTCATGGAACTCCCACTTTCACGGTTAGATTTCACACCCTGCCATTATTTCCTAATTAAAATCATTTCCAACCATCCAATCCATTATTCCATTTATTAATTACCTAGGCTATGAGTAGAGGTATCATCATACTGACTATAACTTGCAAATATTGTCCTTAGCCAAATCTTTTAAGGTAAAAAGATTCCTGTGTACCAATTTACCAAGTTAACTTGGGGAGTACTATGTACCCCATAAGTGTTCCATTATTAAGTTACTTGGGGGAGTCCTATGTACCCCACAAGTTGTTCATTAACATGTTTACTTAGGAGATTCCATTGTATCCTACAAAGAGTCCAATTAACCATAACCGTGACCACCAAACCATTCCATTTAAACCATTCCTAACCATTTAACCATTTAGGGTTCCACCACCAAGTTTAAACCATGCATAAGTTCCATAAACATCCAACAATGTAATGAAAACATTCCCATAGATATTTTATCAAACACATTAGGGGCACAGTATTTCCAAAACCAAAGCTAATTACCAAATAACCATTCCCATGCAACCAATTATCCAAAACCACCATTAAAGCATAATTAAAACATGGGAAAATCATAACCAAGCATTTATAACCAAATCCCCCAAATTATATTTGAAAATCCAAAATCATACAATAATCAAACCATGAAAACATTGTATAAAACCATGCCTTTAGTTGGAACTAACAATGAGGGAAGAGAACATGCCTTAAACCAAGAAAATGATGGAGAGAAATCACCAACACAAGCCCCAAATTAATCCTTAAGATGAAACCCTAGCCCTCCCTTACCCAAAAGCTTTAGAGAGAATTATAGAGTGTTTAGGAGAAGTTTCTAAGTGTTAATGAATAGAATTATAGGGCAAATAACCTCCCAATAGGAATATAATTCGTGAGGACTTATTAGGTTAAGTGGAGAAATATCCAGATTTCCCTCACTTAAACTCCCAGAAATCCCGTTAGGTGGGTACGACTATCCGATCTAGTCGTACCCTCTAATACGAGTGGTACCCACCACTCGTACCCAAGGCCCTTTCTCTTGGATCCAACACTGTCCAAGGTATGACTTACCCCAAACCATGTCGTATCCCCATATACGATTAGTACCCATGATCTGTATCCCTGGAAGAACAGAATCCCAAGAGGATTGAACACTAACCACCATACGAGTCCATGGTGCGACTCATACCCTGGCTTACGGCTTATGATGAGCCACTCGTACTCAAATACAACTTAAGTTACCCAATCTAAGACTAAGTGAAGTAACCAAACAACCCGTATCCGTCAGTATGACTCCTACTACCCGAGTAGTATCTATTCCAGAAACCAAATCCAACCCACCAACCAACACTGGTCAACATATGCCTAACCTATACCACTCGTATCCCAGTGTATGAGTCGTTCCCCTAGTCGTATCCTATCCAGAGACCAAAAGTCCAAAAAATTCTCCAAAGGCCCGGAACCCAGGGTGTTTCAGTCTCCCCTACTAGGAACATTCATCCCCGAATGACGGACAAGGTAGGGTAACCACAAGCACGATTCATTTGAATTATCAAATATCAATCCAACCTTTAACCAAGTTAGGAAACACAGATGAAAAGATATTAATCTTTCCTTTAACAAACTTAGAAAATAAAGATGTGTTCAAGAACACGTACCTTCTGCACTAATCCCAGGAGCAAAAAACAGATGCGGATACTTGGACTTCATGTCCTCCCCTTCCTATGTAGCCTATTTCACCTTATGATTCCACCATAGAACCTTAATTGAGGCCACATCCTTGGTCCGCAACTGACGAACCTGCCTATCCAAGATCTCAACTAGAACCTCTTCATAAGATAGAGGATTTGAGATACCTAAGCCCTCCAAAAGAACCACCGAAGAAGGATCACCAAGACACTGTCTCAACATGGAGATATGAAATCCCAGATGAATGGAGCTCAAACAATAAGGAAACTCCAATTCATAAGCCACATTACCAACCCTCCATAAAATCACATAAGGACCAATAAATTGAGGATTGAGCTTCCCCTTCTTACCAAATTGCATCACTCTTTTTATGGGAGATACCTTTAGGAACACCTTGTCCCCAACCTCAAACTCCAAATCTCTATGCCTTCTACCTGCATAGGACTTTTGGTGACTTTGGGCAGCCTTAAGGCTATCCCGAATCACCTTCACCATTTTCATAGCCTGATAAACCAAATTTGGACCAAACATGTCCGCCCACCTAACTCAAACCATCCAATAGGAGATCTACACCTCCTACTATACAATGCCTCAAAAGGGGCCATACCAATACTATAATGATAACTATTGTTGTAAGAAAACTCTACCAAAGGTAGATGCTCAACCCAACTGTCACCATAATTAATCATACATGACCGAAGCATATCCTTCAATGTCTGAATAGTCCTCTTCGTTTGCCCATCCTCTATGAAAAGCAGTACTTAGACTCACCTTAGAACCCAATTCTCTCTGAAAAAACCACCAGAAATAAGATGAAAACTGTGTACCACGATTAGAGATAATCAAAATAGGTACCCCATACAGCTTGAAAACCTCCTAAAGATACAACTTTGCATAATCCTTCACCGAAAAGGTAGTCCTTACTGGAAAAAAGTAAGCAGACTTCTTCATTCTATCCACGATGACCCAAATCGAATTAAATTGGTTTCGCGACTGAGAAAGACCGGTAATGAAATACATATTGATCACCTCCCATTTTTATCTGAGTAAATTAATTTCTTGATACAACCTTCCAGGCCTCATGTGCTCAACTTTAAATTATTGACACACCATGCACTTGGCTACAAAATCAGTCACGTCACTTTTCATACCATTCCACCAATATATCTCTTTGAGATCATGATACATATTTTTGGAACCAGGATGAACAACATAGCACGATTTATGCGCCTCAACCAAGATCCTTTCTCGCAACCCATCGATGTTAGGAACATACAACCTCCCTTACTGCCGTAAAGTACCGTCACTACTTATTTCAAATACCATTACCTTTTTCCCACCTACATCACTCTTGATTTTCATCAAGATAGGATCTAGCACTTGCTTTTTCTTAATCTCTGCACAGAGAGATGATCTAGCCACTTTCTCGCAGTCTAAAAGACGAACTCTAAGATTAGCTAAGTGGTGAATATCCTTCCCCAATTCCCGCTTCTCCTTATCCACATGAGCTAAACTCTCCATGAATAACCTGCTAAGAGCATCAACAATAACATTAGCCTTACTTGGATGATGGTGAAGAGTCATATCATAGTCCTCTAGAAGCTTCAACCATCTCCTTTGCCCGAGATTTAGCTTTTTCTGAGTGAACGCATACTGCAGACTCTTATAATCAGAAAAGATATCTATGTGCACTCCATACAAATAGTGTTGACATATTTTAAAGCAAAAACCACTGCCAACAACTCCAAGTCATGAGTAGGATAGTTCTTTTCATGCACCTTCAACTGCCTGGAAGCACAACCAATCACCTTTCTATGTTGTATCAAAACACAACCAAGTCCCACCCTAGATGCATCATAATAAATCACAAACCCAACATTACTTTTAGGCAATGTCAAAATCAGAGCCGAAGTTAGCTTATCCTTAAGCTTCTCAAAACTTTCCTCGCACTCTTTTGACTAAGAAAAATTTACTTTCTTCTGAGTTAACTTAGTCAAAGGAGCAACTATCGAAGAAAACTTTTTCACAAACCTCCTATAATACCTAGCCAAACCTAAGAAGTTCCTAATGTCGGTTAGAGTCGTAGGTCTAGGACACCTTTTCACCACCACAACCTTTTGAGGATCCACCATGATATCCTCAATAGAAATAATATGACCCAAGAAAGTTACAACGTTCAACCAAAACTCACACTTGGAGAACTTGGCATACAACTGTTGTTCTTTCAAGGTTTGCAATACCACACATAGGTGATTGGCATAATCCATCTTACTTTTAGAATACACCAAGATGTCATCAATAAACACATTGACAACAAGATCCAAGAACGGCCTGAAAACCCTATTCATCAAATTCATAAATGCCGCCAGGGCATTAGTCAAGCCAATTGACACAACCAAGAATTCAAAGTGCCTATACCGCATATGAAAATCTATCTTAGGGATATTCTCCTCCCTAATCTTAAGCTGATGATACCCGGACCTAAGGTCTATCTTAGAAAAGAACTTGGCACCTTGAAATTGATCAAATAAGTCATTTATCCTTAAAAGAGGATACTTGTTCTTGACCGTTACCTTATTCAACTATCGATAGTCGATAGACATCCGAAGGAAACCATTCTTCTTACGCACGAACAACATCGGTGCACATCACGGGGATACACTAGGATGAATAAACCCCTTATCTAGAAGATACTTAACTTGTTTCTTGAGTTTTATCAACTCATCTGGAGCCATTCTATTATGAGGAATAGATATTGGATGAGTGTCTAGAACTAAACCAATACCAAACTCGATTTCCCTATCTGGACGAACACCAAGAAGATTATCCAGAAAAACCTTAGGAAACTCATTTACCACCAGAATTGAGTGAAAAGTAGGACCCTTAGAGTTAGAATCTTTAACCCAAACTAAGTGATAAAGACAGTCTTTGGAGATTAATCTCTGATCTCTAAGATAAGAAATAAACCTCCTCCTAGGAGCTAGGGAACCACCCTTCCACTCTATAATCGGTTCACTAGGGAACCTAAAGACAACCTTACAGATTCGATAATCTAAGGACACATAACAATAGTGTAACCAATCCATCCCCATAATAACGTTGAAATCTACCATATCCAGCTCAAACAGATCTACCAAGGTCTGATTGCTACCAATGATGAGTGGTAAGTTTACCATCATTTTCACTCATTTCTCGTGCACATTACCCTATTTTGAATGAATAAATGAGACAAAATCTATTGATATATGAACTAATATCCACTCTTTGCAGGAATTAAAGCCGAGGAGACCAAAAGATCTAGATTGGAGCTAAAAATAATAAAAAGAGAGCAAAAAAGAGTGCAGTTGAAGACCTGGACTACATCATCCTCGATTACCGCAACCGTGGTCCTCTATTCATGGTCGTGGTTAATTAAGAAGGTTAGAGCATTACGGTCGCGGCAAAAAACTGTGATTGCATGGTCGCTGTCGCGGACAAGTCGTGTGCGATTATGGGCAAGCAAAAATATACCTAGGGGTAGATCTGTAAAAGCACATGGATGCATCCCAAGCCATATTTAAGCTAAAACCCTTTACTCTTTAGAATAGCTTAGCTCATAAGATATTTTGGAATTCAAGACTTGAAACCCTAATCTTGGGCAAGTGTGTAATTAACTTTGAAGGCTAAATTTCTTAGACTTTTTGTGAAGAATGAATGCATTGGATAATCCTTATGGTATATCTTACTTTACTTTCTTCATGAGTATCTAAATAATTTAGTCTTGTAATTATGTTGAAATAGGATGTAATTATGTGTGGGTATTGTTGTGTTTGCATGGATTTTAGTTGTTGAATATGGATTCCACCATTGCTTGAGCTTACAGGTTGGAATTTGATGGGTGAAAACTCTAAATCTCCAAATGGGTTTGATGGGTGAAAGCTCCAAACTCTAAGAACCCTTTATCATCCTTGAAAAAGGTATGAAAGTGAATATTAAGTAACCCATAACATTCTCGAAAGAGGGTTATAGAGGGACAAAACAATGGTGGACAATTGAGCCTATGGTTTACTACCTTTTTCAATCTTAGAAATAAGTATGTTAGGAGTGTAAACCATGTAAAAAGTATCATCCTAGAAATAGGGATGCTTGATTGAGGTCTTGGGTGGTTATGAAAATTTGTACACTTGTTAAGTGCTCGAAAGAGCCAACGGGTGAAATCATTTTGATTTTGTTGAAAGATTGACCCCAATGAACTTCGACCTAGACTATCCTACGGTTAACAAATAAATTTAATGATGCTCAAACACCAACCCACATGCATTATCTCTAGGTCGACATAATCCCATAATTTCCCCCAAACCTTGAATTCTAAATAATAGTTTCATTTATCAAGTACTTGTTTAAGTGTGTTGAGAAAATTTTCCAAACAAATCCCCCCATTTCATTTTACATGTCATTTTTGTTAAGCATTTTGGGTAATCTCTTAGTAATTTGAGCATTCATAAGGTTTGAAGTCTATAATTTCACTCCTTGAGATTCGACCCTAATTTAAATTGAGTTACTTGACAATGATCGCCTCACCCCTAATTATGGGAGTGAGTTGAGTATTATCAACTAACAGATACCACAACTCCCTATAGACTTTTTTAGAAAATAGCCAAGTCACCTACCAAGGTAGAAACAAAATAGAACCCAAAATAACCACAGGATAAAAAACAAGACACATAACCACATATGGGGTCACATAGGAATGAGTGGACCCCTGATCAAGCAGACAATACAAATCCTGAGAAAAAAATTGTAACGTACCAATCACGACATCAGGTGATGCCTCAGATTTTCGCAGAGATACAAGAGTGTACAACCTATTCTAGCCAGTATCGGTACCAAAAATAGTAGCAAATACAGAAGTAGCACCACTAGGTGCAGGAGCAGAAAATAAAGTAACCAGAGCTTTGACCTCTCCCCAAGCACCCTTATCAATCAGACAGTTTCTGAGCATATGGCCTGGCTGGCCATATTTAAACATCTGTCCCTCCCTTTATCACAAAACCCCGACTAAGATGACTATAGAACTGGAAAAGAGGACACGAAAAAGCCAACTGTGCCCTACTATCCTTAGATTGGGCACCCTATGCCCGAAAGTTATCACCACCTTACTGACGTCTATCACTCGACTACTTCGAGTAAGGAGCGCTAGAAGTAGACAAGGAACTAGAACTTCCCCACTTCTTCTTTGATCATTTGCCGCCATCCCGACCACCCTAATACTGAGCACCACCTTGCTCAGATAACCTGCTCCTCTTACACTGCCTTTCCCCAAACTCTACCTGTTTCCTCTTTTCATCTCCTACCTGCTGTATGTAAACAACAAATCTCAAAATATCCTCATCCTTAATCAATAAAGCAGTCTTTCTTTTAAAGATCGAATCTTGAGATAGCCTAGAAGTGAACTTTCTCATCCTCGCCCTCATATCAACCATCAAATCTGGAGTATACCTTGACAGCTGATGAAATTTCAAGGAGTACTTTTTGACAAATATTTTTCCCTACTTAAGATTCACAAACTCCTCCATCTTTGCTTCCATCAGCTCCTGAGGAAAGAGGCAATCCAAAAAGGCATAAGAAAAGGTCTCTTAGAAAGATAACTCCTCTACATCACCTTTATTCCTATCCCACTCCTCGACTATTGGTACACAATATCTTTGAGCTGATAAGCTGCAAAATTTACCCCTTCCACATTAGTGGCCTGCATCACTCTAAATATCTTTTCCATTATATCCTAGAAGTCTTAAGGATCCTCCTCCATCTTCACACCAGTAAAAGTAGAAGGATTCATTTTCATGAACTGTCCAACCATGATGGCCTCAATGGATAGAACACCAGATGCATCTCGCTCAACTTGAGTAGCAACCAATTGAGTGATAGTATGAATCAACTAACAAAATTCTACATTAGTCACCTCACCTTGAGTAGGACTAGTAGCAACCGAAGGAACTCTAGAACCATTAGGGATAAGACCATAAGATAGAGTGCGAACTCTAGGTGTAGAGCGTACTCCATAAATATCATCCCCAGATGGGACAAAAGGATTTTCTTGTGTTCCAGATCATTTAGGCATGATCTGAAAAATGAATAAACAAGGATTAAAGGATATTCAAGGACTTAGACTCTAAGCTTGAAAATAGAATACCAAGAAAGTGAAACATTCCTTAATGTCCTACAACCTCTGTCTAATGAGTGTGGTGCACTACACATCCCTAAAAGAGACTTACTAGACACGACTTTGTGGACTCCCAATTGACCATAAACCTAAAGCTCTGATACCAACTTGACCTGAACCAACCCGGGGCCTTATTGTAATGGTCATCCCAAGTCCGACCTGGATCGAAGACCACCACCACCACCCAACCCAATCTCTAGCCGCCTACCTTGAGTTGGCTGAATTTTAAGCATATAACAAGATATCGTAACTATCCAATTTACAAACTCTGGGATAGGTCTATTACCAAGACCGACCTAACCATCCTAACCTAACCAATAGCCAAACCAACTAAACCATAACCATATAAGTTCCATAACAAATATATATAATCCCAAAATAAAAGAGGATGGAACAGTGAAAAATTTAGTCCTACAATATCAGCCCCAATACCAATGCTAAGGATGACACCAATACCAATTCCGTCTATATTAACTCATAGTAGTTCCACAAAAGCCTCTAACAAAAAGAATATAAAAATACAGTTTGGACATGCCCCCAACCATATCCCAAACCAATATCCATAAATAAACTAAAGTATAAAATAACATCAATGAAATAGAGCCTTTCGAAAAGATGGAAGTTCACCACCTCAATCTAGTAGCTGATCCCAAATATCCGATAGCTAAGTGGAGAAGTAGAATGGTCGATTCCTGCATCGCGTAGGGATACAGTCGCCTAAAGATGGATTAGTAAGTGAACACTAGCATGAACTCAGGATAAGGATAAAATAATGCCAATTAGTAAAACCAAGTAAAACCAACCATACGCATACAAACTATACAATAAATACATATAACCATGCCCCAAAAGGGAACTGGGTTTAGCATGCCTTTAAAACCATTAACCTGGGTATGTGAAGCTTAAATTTCCTTAACTATCCATGGGCTATATGGGTCCAGTGACCCTACATGGAGTCTAATTAACCATAACCATGACCACCAAACCATTCTATTTAAACCATTACTAATTATTTAACCATTTAGGGTCTCATTACTAAGTCTAAACCATGCATAAGTTCCATTAAAATCCAAGTATGTAGTGAAAACATTCCCATAGGCATTTTATCAAACACATTGGGGGCAAAGTATTTCCAAAACCAAAGCCAATTACCAAATAGCCATTCCCATATAACCAATTATCCAAAGCTATCATTAAATCATAATTAAAACATGGGAAAACTATAACCAAGTATTTATAATTAAATCCCCTAAATTATATTTGAATATCCATAACCATACAATAATCAAACCTTGAAAATATTTTTAAAACTACGCCTTTAGTTAGAACTAAAAATGAGGGAATATAACATACCTTAAACCAAGAATATGATTGAGATAAATCATCAACACAAGCTCCAAATTAATCCTTAACATGAATTCCTAGCCTTTCCTTACCCAAAAGCTTTAGAGAGAATTCTAGAGGGTTTAAGAGAACTTTCTGAGTGTTAATAAATAAAATGATAGTACAAGTAAGATCCCAATAGGAATATAAGTCCTGGGTACATATTAGGTTAAGTGGGGAAATTTCAAAATTGCCTTACTTAAACTCCTAGAAATCCTGTCAGATGGGTACGACTATCTGTACCAATCGTACCATTCAATATGAATGGTACCCACCACTCGTACCCAAGGCTCTCTCCCTTGGACCCAATACTATCCTAGGTATGACTCACCCTAAATCATGTCGTATCCATGTATACGACTAGTACCCATGATTCGTACCCTTATTAGAATAGAATCCCTAGAGGATTGAACACTAACCACTATATGAGTCTATGATATGACTCGTACCTTGGATTATGACTCATGGTGAGACATTCGTACTCTGATCCAACTTAAGTCACCAACTCTAAGACTAAGTGAAGTCACCAAACAACCTGAATCCACCGATACGACTCGTATCACCCAAGTCATATCAATTTCAGAAACCAAATCCAACCCATTAACTAACACTGGTCAGCATAGACTAACCTATACTACTCGTATCCCAATTTAGGAGTTATTTCCCCTCGTCGTATCCTATCTAGAGACCAGAAATCTAAGAAATTTTCTAAGGGCCAGGAACCCAGGGTGTTTTAGATTCGGTATTGAGATTTGAGGTATGATTTTTTATCTTCTATCTTACAATTTCATTATTATTAATGATTAACTCGTGATTAGATATATGGATTAGAAACCCTGAGTATACTAGCACTAGTTCTTGCTATGATTATAAGGTCTTAAAATGCTAGTTTGATGATTTAGGCTATACTTTAAGTTGACCTTGATTATATATATAAATATGTATATCTAGCTATATGTAACTAAGGTATTAGCATATATGTTGGCCTTATATTCAGATTATATATTTATTTCTTGACCTTATATATTGTTATATATCTTTCTTTTGCCTTTTATTCAAATATTAGCCAGGGATATATAGTACAGTGTTGTGATTCCTGAGTATGGTTGGAGTAGGATAGTTTATCCTTGATATTACCTTAAGACTTATTATGCTAATTTTGTGGCTATGAGTAAAATAATTGGCTTTACTATCTCATTAGATTTATTATATGATACTAGAAATTTAGGTGTAGTTCTATTTTTGTTTATATGTTGTATATATCTATATTATCTTTGGAGCTTAGTCGGCAGTTGCCTACTGAGTACCCCGTGTTTGATACTTATACTACACTTTTATAGCCTGTAGATCATAGTATGGGTTATCGCCGGTGGTGTGTACATCATTTGTAGTAGCCATAGTTTAAAGACATAAGGTGAGATCCTGACATTTAAATCATTACCCTCCTCCCTCTTATGTACTAGACTAGTCTCTATGTTGTATTCGAAGATGATTTGTAATAGTGTAATTCCCTTCTTATTTCATTTTTGCACTCTTATTATATTAGAATCTCTTGTACTGATATCTCCAGGTTTTGGGAATATATTATTTATTTGATCTTTTATTACATGTATTATGTATTCTTTCCTTTATCTTTTTGGGTAGTTCATTACTAGCCATTTCGAATTATAAGTTTAGCTTACCTACTGGTGGGTTATAGTTGGCACTATCTTGAATTGAAAATTTGGGTCATGACCAATTGGTATCAGATCCTAGGCTTCATCGGTGTAGAGATGTTTGTAACCTATCTCTGGGAGGATATAGGGATATTCTTAAGAAATTTATTTCTTGACTCTTTGTCATGTGCCTACATTATTATAAGACTTAAGTATATTCTTTGATCCTATTTTGTCCTTAATTGATGATGTGAGGTTATTGATAGATGTGGTTGAGACTTTAACGTGTGTTCTTAGAGCTTCAGTGTAGTGTCAGGCTAGAGAGTCAGAGATGGATAACAAAGATCTTCAGTGTCAGCCAAAGGAGTTAGGGCCAGATCAGGCTCCAGTAGATCTCGTGACTACTTTAGCCCTCTGAGGTTTTGCTTTGGGGATCCCGAGTCTATTATAGACCCTTTATAAGTAAAGATGACATTTGATTCATTAAGTAATTGTCAGGCAGAGTGGATTTATTGGTGTTCATTAGGGTTCTTTATCAATTTCAGAGTATGAGATTGGGTTTCTTGAGTGGGCCAGGAATATTCTTATGCTTTATTCCTTTGATATAGACATAGTGCATGGATATATTAGAGGTTTAACATTGCCACTCCATTTGGCATCAGAGCATTTGATAACATCTGGGTCTTTCTTTTCTTAAGCTTATTATGCGAGGGCCACAGAGAGAGAACGTATTGAGACTCTTGGAGGTGGCGGGAAGAGGCTATAACATTAGTATAGTGTTAATGGTATTTCATCTGGAAGTAAGGATCCTTTCGATGGAGGTCAGTTTTACTCGTAGCCTATTAATTCTACTTAGGTAGCATTTCAGATTATGGGTGATTCTCAGGTTATTTGTAGCTATCATTTGATTAGAGTGTGTAGCACCTTGAAGTATTCTAGAAGCTTGTTTTGGTTATGGTGAGATGGGACATTAGTCTAAAGAGTGTCCCCAGTGAGGGATTATTGGTCATTCAGCTTATTTAGATCAGTCTCATAGTGTTATGGCACTTTTAATTTGATATAGTGCGCTCGATGCCTTAGTTGATGATTTAGTTAGTTGATTTGAGTTTGGACCCATTCAAATTTATTCTTCTAAAGATCCATCATGCATGAAATTGCAGATTTCACTATGATAGGTGTGCTTTTATTTTCCGTATTTACCTTTTTTATTTATGTGTATTGGGGTTTTCGTACCCATTAATGATTATATACCTTGATAAGTTGTATTGGTTATTGAGTGTCTTGTTATTGAATTCATTATTATGTGGCTATCCTATGGTTTATTTCTTTTAGTAGTGGATGGAGTAAATCTGTATTGATATTTTATCCCTATGGGTGTAGCATTGGGTTTAAGTCCCATTTACCCTGGCACATTGTCGTTATTGTGTTTGTTGAGTGGTACTTGTTATTGATTTTTATTTTGGTACCACCTATTCATGATATTGATAATTATATTACTTTTATTTTTATTATTTAATGTAGTTGATCCTCATTTGGTAGATGGCTAGACTATTGACATCTAGTTAGAATTTTCCCTTTTATGCAGTTCTTATTCATTGGCTCGGGCAGCTATAGCTTGGTTGGATGATTTTTTTCTATATCAAGGTGAGGTTGGTTGTTTTTCTCTTTTGTTGACTGTGCTAGACTGATTATGGAATGGATTATGGTATTGAAGGTAGGTTGACCTTCTGTGTTCTGTTATGGTTCTAGAGTTGGTAATTTAGCTTTATTGCCTGTTCTTGAGTTTGGGATTCTTAGACTTGCATTCTGGGTTATGATATTTGTATTGGCTATCCCTCTCTATATAGCCTATTTTTGAGCTTGACCAGTTGAATCTGTTCTTTGCTTATGGTTATTTTGTTGCCTTATAATGGTTTGATATTAATATCGAGCTATCTCAGAATCATCTCAGATTTGTTGGGTTCATGTCTTAGTGATAGTTTGCCCTTATTATCGGTATGGTGTTGAATAATCTATTCTTTCCATAATGTGGTTCTTATCCTAGTAGGGTTAGAGAGTTAGAGATAGGTGATTGTTTCTATGACCGCTTCTTAAGTTGGCAAATGGGAAATTCTTTATCTCAAGTTGTTTGGGTTATTTTTTGGTAGTGGTCTTGGCCTTGCATTGGTATCGATATCGGTGCATTTCTTCTCGATGATGTTATTTATGGATTGATCGAATTATGATTGTCCTACTTGGGCAAATTCAGAAAATCCCCATTTCAGGGTTTGTTAGGCCTAATAAGATTCGGTGAAGTGCTTCTCCTTGATGATATGTGCCTATCACTATTCTTTGCCGATATGGAGTGTTGGATTGATTATTTTTGACTAAAGTTACATTTCTCTGAGTTGCTAGAGTATTTTCCATTACTAGTGTGGTTTGTAACCTTGGGGAGTTTCTGAGTACGTTGTGATAGTTCATGCTTCCAAAAGATATGGAGTTGATTTCCCGTGTTTTCAACCTGTGATTTACCCTCTATTACAATTTTATTCTTTAGCTATGTTTTCATTTTGGGTTGGCATGATTTAGCACAGACGTGTCTGAATCGAACAATGTGGTCGATGTGAGTATTTGACTTTAGCTTGGATTTGTTGTCTCAATTTTAGATTTAACACCTTGAGATGGTGGTTTGGAAGTTATGATAGAGTTATAGTATGATTTCCTACCATCTTCAATTTTGGTTTGGGAAGTTTAGATCAAGCGATTCAGCCTTAGTATTGAGAATTAGCTTGAAGTTATAGAGCTTGAGTGCAACCTTAGTTTTAGATTTTTCTTAGTTCAAATTTCATTTATAGGCTGGTTGATCCAACTTCATGGTTACCTATTTGGTCTTCTTGATTATTGATGGAGTGTAGTTGATAAATGTTTAAAGATAGCCCATGGACCCGGTATTGGTTCTTTTAACTTTGACCTTGTGTCTTCAGTTTTCTTTGAGAATTTTGGATGATATACTTAGTTGGAGTAGTATAATTGAGTTGGATTCGGCTTGGCTTTATTCTCTATTGATGGGACATATAGGAATAGATCATTCAATGATGAGTAGGTATGCCTTGATATTTTGGATTTCGGTTTCGGTTACCATCCAAACTAGTTGTAGCATTGGCATAGATTGCATTCCTTGATTATCTTTATTTATGTACCCATATAGTGCCTTATGCGATTATTCTCATGTTTGCCATATGGAATTTCAGAGGATCAACTTTATTTTTTCGAGTTATGTGTGATGAGATTGCGCGGACAAGACTTCGATGACATTTCTCCTAGTTTGGAGTGGATGGCGAGTGCGGAATGGTAAAGGAAGGTTAAATTTGGATTTGGAGTTGGTTGTATGACTCATGCCTTAGGTTGGTTTTGGCTTAGATGAGCCATTGTTTATTTGTGAGGGTATCGTGATGGCATCAACGTGTCGTGGATTAGATTTGCATGCATCATCCTTTTTTCAATTTAGTTGAAGGACAGTTGGTGGTTGAAGTTGAATTTTGGATTTTTGGAAGTGAAGTGAGAGAGCTGGTTGAAGAAGGGATAACAGTGGCAAAACCCTATGAAGGTGTTCTCTCTTTGTGGAGGTTATCTAGGAATTCATGCTCGGAGCATGCGGGTCCAGTACCTCATCCTTCTGAGCCTTTGAGATATTCTATCCATTGATTTTCATGGATAAAAGTCCCTTTAGTAGTGGATATTGTAATGATCCTCCAGGTTATTTCCTTGATTTGCATGCCTTTCGGGCGTTTCAAGCCTTCCCATAGTGGCTACAGATCATTTATGACTTGCCAAAACTATCAATTTGGTGATAGGACAGTTCATTTAGATTTTAGGCTCATTTTCCAATTTTGGATCTTTCACTTGTTAGAATTTGGTCTCGAACTGAAACTCCTAGTAGATGGCCTCGATGAGATTTCTAACTACGCTAGCAGCTCTGTAAAGTTATTTTAGGCTAGGTAGACCTTTGGTTTAGGTCCTGATGCACTCGGACTCATTTTTATCAATTGATCAAAAAGTTAAGAAATTAGAAATTTAGGGTATGGGATCCATATTTAGTCAAAATGACCTTGATGTGCTATGGAATATAACACTTTCGATGCTTAAAATAAGGAAAATATGCAAGTTTCTGAGGCCATTTTGTTAGATATGAGCTGTTTTGGTTATGTTTTGCAGGAAACCATGTTTTGGATGCCAAGTTCGTGAAAAAGGTGTTTTTTGCTACTTTTGGAGCTATTATGGATGTTTGGGATTTATTTTGTATTGATCATGATCAATGCATGTTTGAGAATCGAAGAAGATCTGAAAAACTGACTCCTGCCACCTACTAGTCAACCTACGAAAAATATGTAGACCTACGAACCGCATGTAGACAAAACAAGTGCCAGAAAACCAAAATCCCGAGAGCTGACTTGCTGGTTTTTTACCTTCCGATACCTGCGGTCTGAACCTACGCCGGGTAGGTAGTACCTACCTCTATGCCAGACCGCAGGCATGGACCTTATGTGGTCACTGACCCGGTTTTCCCCTATTTCATCCGAAATTTGTTTTTAGGGTTTCCTCATGTACTATAAATACCCCTTATGTACTTTTTAGTAGGAGTTATACACTTTTGATACTCAGAAACATATTTTGACTCCAAGATCCATCTTTGATCTTAGAATTCTTTTGTATTGAATTTGATTAATTTATTCAGTTATGGTTGTGGGTTTTTATTCATCTTATCATTGTGATTTTATCTATGCTTTCTATTATGAGTTTCATTCATTTCTTCATAATCATGAGCGACTAAAACCCATAGCTAGGGTTGTGGAAATCCTGACGAATTGACAAAGTAGGGGAAGTGCGATTGTATATCTGAACCAATACCCATGACATGCATTGCTTTATCTATGTTATGATTGTTTTCTTAATGGGTGCACACATTAGGATCCCGCCTTGATATGCTACTTACTACAAAAGAGGAGTAGTGACTAGGAAAAGATAAAGACAACAGTAATTTGGAGTTTAACTATCGATCCATGATTTTAGGTTCTATATACGTAAAATGGTTAGGTTTTATCTAATAACTAGAGAATCAAAAGGTAATAGTTAACTGGGATCAAGATAAGGGTTAGTAATGCGACACTTTGAGACTCAAAAGGTAATGGGTGAAATCCTTCTGCTCGTCCAAAAGACTTTAGAAGGTACATAACTTATCCATTCTGCATGCAAGGTATTGGGTTGGTTCAACAACGCACGATAAGCCTACAGAGTTGAAAAGATAGGGGGAATACAATCGTAGTGTTAACTTACGACTGATTTCAACAAAGTTAATACTGTTCTTTGCTCGAGATTACTACAAACAATCCCCTATTTACTTTTTTTGTTCTACCCATAAGACTACAACTACTGAGATCTCCAATTCCACGTGTTTCCTTGGGATTTGAACCCAACCTTAGTTAGGTTACTATATCTTGACAGTGATCGTATATCATCCAAAAGAAAGTGTTGCTTAGACATCATCAGACCCTGAATGGAAAATTCAAT
This sequence comes from Capsicum annuum, assembly GCF_002878395.1. NCBI lineage: Eukaryota > Viridiplantae > Streptophyta > Magnoliopsida > Solanales > Solanaceae > Capsicum > Capsicum annuum. The sequence continues at coordinate 169,463,698 of NC_061122.1, forward strand.
TGCACCATTGAGTCCGAAACGTCAAATTTAGTGTTGTTACATAGTTCGTTTGTGTATACGGGATTTCATATGAATCCCGAGGGCTTGGTGGGGACTTGGAATTTCCAAGTCTACTGCTGTCATGGCACGACCCAAACCAGGTCCTAGCTGTGATGGGTATCTCAAGTCCTACATAGATCGGAGATCACCCGCTTTGCCTAACTGTACCAACATAACATCTCCAAATATCGGATGAATTACGATCATATAACAAGATAACACAAAATAAAACTTATAACAATTTATGATAAATCTATCCCAACCACCGATAACCGGACAACCTTCCATCACCAAAAAATTAACCAAACCACCCAAGTCCATAATAGTCCAACAAAGCATCTACAAAATCGAAGGTCAACAAAATATCGGGACATGCCCCCGACAATGGCCAAAAACAATACCTAAAAGATAGTCAAAATGTAAAAAGGAAACCACAATATGAACTCGGGTCTTCTGAAGGATGGAAGATCACTACTTTAATCTTACTCGCTAGCTAATCCCAAAACCAAGTTACTGAGTAGGAGATAGGGAAGATGGACGGTTCCTGCATTGTGTGGGAATACAACATCTGAAGATGGTTAGCAGTTGGAGCGCTAGCATATGACTTAAGGATAGCGGAACAAAATTTCCATGATAACAATTTAAAACCAATACAACATTCAATGCATAATATCATAAAAAGTACGTATACATATATAATACCATATGATGGGGTAGGGAGCAAGCCTTAGCATGAACATCAAAAATCTTAACCTGGGTTATGTAGCATAACCATTTTAAAATAAGGCACCCATGGGCTATATGGGCCCAAATCTCCCTTAGCTGGAAGAGACCAAGTGCTTGTAGCCGCATCAACCAGAGAATATCTATATCCATATAGGCCTTTATAGGGGACTCAAACCTTCCGTCTTAGTCAAGGTGACTTAAGTACCAATGTATATAATTTAGGGGACTCGAACCTCCCATTCATATATTCAATACGGGGAACTCAAATTGTAATGACCCAACTTCTCAAGTCATGATGGCGCCTACCATAAACCACCAGTAGGCAAGCCAACCCGTAGTCCGAAATGGCTAATAACAAACTACTCAATAATATAAGGAAAAGAATACATAATATATGTAATAAAGATTAATATATAGAAGAATCCCAAAACGTAATGGTATCAATATAAGAGCTTCTAATATAAAAAGAGTACAAAAGTGAAATATCAAGAGAAATACAATGATACAACTTATCTTCGAATACAACTTAGAGACTAGTCTAATACATAAAAGAGAGATAAGTAATACTCCAAATGCTAGGAGCTCACTCTAAGTCTCTGAAGTAGGTCTACTCCTCACAATGCATACATCAACGAAAATAATACGTACTATGATCTATAGGTTGCAGAAGTGTAGCATGAGTACCAAACAAATAGTACTCAGTAGGTTACTGCCAACTGATCTCCAAAGATAAAGAAAATATATACAACATATAAATAGAATGAAAACTACACCCAAGAGTCCAGAAATCATATGAAAAGTCAATAAGATAATAAGGAACAACTATCCCATTCATGTCCAAGAGTCTAACATAATAAGACTAAGGAAGTATCAGGGTGAACAATCCTATTCCAGCTATATTCAATATACATCAATGCTATACCGTATATCCCATGTCAATATATAGATAAAGGGAGAAACAAAGATATATAGTAATATGCAAGGCAAAGAAATGACTATACAATATGAATAACGAAGGAAAGGATATGCGGTAGTATCATAGCTTCCTATACCTTTATATTTATATGTATATATATATAAGAACATGCGGTCATCTCAAAGCGTAACCTCTACCATCATATTCACATTTTAAGACCTCATTACAATACTATCAAGATTCGGGGTTCCTAATCCACATGGCTAGAGATGAAATAATTGGGCATAATAATGCAATCATAAGATAAGAAAGGTCGAAGACGTACCTCAAATCCTGATATCGAACCAATGGCCAATCATTCATAAGCTATCAATAATAATAATCATACCAATGATAATAACAATATCAATAACAACACGAATAACTGATGTTGGGTGTATTTATGCATTTTAACGTTACTATTCTAGCCTATTTAGCCATATTTTGAGGATGATTCATATGCTTAATGTGTTAATAATGATATAAATGTGCATATAAGTGTCCATGTATGTGTTTACAATGTCTAATGGTGTTTCCAAGCAAATTTTAGTTCAAATTGATCATTTAGAGTTCAACTGAGAAAACTAGTCTGACTAGCTTGAGCTAGGTGTTTGTCTAGTCTATCGTGTGGGTTCTAACGTGTTTAATAAGTTAATAAGGTTGTTATTGTATATTTATATGTGAAAAAACTTGTTTGTAATTTTCAAGGGTTAATGTGGTCAAGACAAGAGTCAAAACAAAAAGTTAAAAATCAAAGTGAATGAAGCCTATGCTTAGCTCGTGTTTCTAGTTCACCGTTTTGGATGTTTTGTTGTTTTAAGCTCTAAATTATTGTATTTAATGCTATATGATGTTTGGTGAATGGATTATAATGAATTTTGAAGTATATACAAGCTTCAAATAAAGTGGAAACAACTCAAAAAGGCTCAGACTGGATCAACCAAAGCAGAATACACAACTTGGACGCAATTTGGAGTCCTAGAATTTCCAGGGCGTGTGTGGGATTTAGGAAAGGCCAATTGGCACGTGATATATACAAAAACCTTCATAAGGGACTCAAAAAAGTGATACCTTATGATTATGGCATGTTTCGACCTCCACACACCCTTTTAAGCCTCGCAATGCTACCTATATTCCTGTTTCTAGCTTGTGCGAAGCAACCTCCACTCCCGTTTCCAGCTTGTACAATTCGATTTCCACTCCTGTTTGCTGAAAGTGCGGTGAGAACCACCTCCGAACAAGGTATGGCTTGGGACTAGTTGTATACTATAAATACATCATTGTAAACATTATTATTGACTTTTGGACGTCCTTGGAAGAGATTGGAGGCTACCACAACTTCTTTTTAGGTTTTATCATTCTTTAATTTAGTTTCTTTATGGTTTGTATCATCAATCCAAGCAATTGGATAATGAATATTTCCATTAAAGGCTAAACTCCCTTTTCGGGGTTAAGGCCAAGATCATGAATACTTTCATTTTGAATTAAGTTTGTTGATTCACTTATCATTATAGTTGTTTGTTAATCCTTGTTTTAAATATTTTTAGGATTAGCTACCCTTAGAATATAATCATTGTCAACCTTGAGATATCGGTAGAGGGAATAGAAAGATAGAACATGGGGATAAGCAAAGTATGATTTCTATTCTTTTATAAAATAAGGAATCCAAATTAGCATCTAGGACAGGGATGTACTTAAAAGCCTTACTTGATTCACACGTAGGATGATAGATTTAAATCACTTAGTTGGATTATTACATCCCTGCTCAACGATGTTTTTGTAATGTCCAGATTGGTTAAACAGTTAAAGATACAACTCAATAACCAAGATAAGCAATCTAACAAATGAAGTTCAATAACGTAGTATGATTATTCGTAAGCTTAACCCTGGGTCTCTATCCTTTGATTGTTTAAAGTCATTACTTTTCCTCATTAGTTTAGTTTATTTTTAGTTTACAACTCTAAAACATTATTTGTTACTCTTTTCATTTCGTTAAGCTAGAATCGGATAGTTGTTAACACAAGTCCCTGTGGGATTGGTATTCGGCTTGTACTATATTACTTGGTAGACCACGTACACTTGTGTGTGCGCTTGGGCGATGTCAATAATCTACTACTCTGGACAACCAAATACCTATCCAAGCCTATTCGTACCCCCACCACCCCAGGCTCGGAAGGTTCAATCAATATACAACAACACAAGGCATATTCATCGCCCATATATATGAAACCGTCCCATACCGGCTGATAAATATAGGTTTATACTGGTGATAGGCGATACACATGCAAGAATGAATGCAAAGTACACAATCAATAACATAACTCATCATAAATGTCCTCATCAGGACTATCATCATCTTTATCAACCTCTGTCCTTGTTGAGTATCAACAAATCATCAATAGTATCCTCCGGCCTTGTCGGGAATCAACGTATAATTAATAGATCCTTCAGCCTTGCCGGGTATCAATATATCATCAATATATCCTCCAGACTTTTTAAGTATCAATATATCATCATCCTCCCACCTTATCGGGTATCAACATATCATATATATATCCTCCGGCCTTGTCGGGTATCAACATCATCATAATAGTATCATCCAGCCTTGCAGAGAATCAATATCATCACAATAGTATCCTCTAACATTAATGGGTATCACCATTATCACAATAGTATCCTCCAGTCTTACTGGGTATCAATATCATCACAATAGTATCCTCCGGTCTTACCGGGCATTAATATCATCATAATAGTATCCTCTAGCTTTGTCGGGTATCAATATCATCATAACAGTCATTGCCGAACAATGCACTAAAATACTCATAAACATAATCATATTACCATAGAATATCTATCTAGTCAATACTTCCCAACTACTCATTATTAACAAACCAATACGTATTATTATAAAATCATTAGTTCACTAGTATTCATACTACCTCTAGTTATTAGCCTAAACATTATCCTTTACATAATGCTTATTCACGAGATAACAACAAACCACTATTTATTTAATAGCCAACATCTAACATCTAGTCAAAGTTCATCACTAGACCAAAACCAGTATTTATCCACCATTCATTATTATCAACTAATCATCCTACATCCGTTAATCATTACTAGACAACACATCACTACTTGTCACCTAACCATCTTTTATTAATTGACACCATTCATTAACTAACCATCGTTAGCTACCATGTTTCAGCTAAGCAAGATTCATTAACCAATACATTAGATTCATAGACATCAAATGGTGAAGGGAAAATGCCCCAAATGTATCTTAGGGACTTTATATATCCCCTACACCTAAGAGATGCCACTATCATGGTCATATGGGCCGCAATCGCGCTACCCACGATCGTTGCACTTTTGGCTGCGATCGCGGTTGCACCAAATGAGAACAAACTCAAAAATAAGTTCTTAACCCTCGGAACTCATCCAAAATCCAAAGAACATTATCCAATAGTGAAATTTGAGTGTAAACCATATTTCAAATCCATTGGAATTATCAAAACTTTCATCGGAGATTGTTTGGGCAAAAAGTGGGGCCCACACATACAGTTTCATCACTTTTCATAAAATTCGCTCAATAGACCAAAATAAGTCTGGGGGCCTTAAGATCTGAACCAAGGGTCTCCCTAGCCAAAAATCAACATTAAGGATGGGATGGCAAAGTTGGATTTTAAATCCGAGGTCATTTTAACCAATTATGAGTCCCACACCCATTCTTTTTAATTTACAACTTTCCGACCAATAGGTCAAAATGAGTTCGGGTGCATTGCGTCCAGAACCAAATGTCTACCTAGACTTAAATTGATATTCTAGATCTGCTGGCGTAGTCGGAATTTGCATCCAAGATTGGTTCACTGAAGTTTTTGCCCGATGGCCATTTTGAAAAGGAAAGACTTCTAAACAGGGAATTAGCTCTGAAAACCAAACGAACTCCCAGTAACAGAACTGTCAATCCCAGTAAGTCATAAATGACTTGGGGTAGCTATGGAGAAGCTCAAAAGGTGAAGATAAGCATAAATATGGAAAATGATTTGAAGGGTCATTACAATATCCACTACTAAAAGTACTTTCATCCCCAAAAGTCAATAAACAAAAAGAATATCTAAATCTCAAAAAAATGAGATACTTGGCTCGCATGTTCCAAGCATGACTTCCCAGATAACCTCAGCAGAGAGAAAACACTTACAAGGTATTTCTCCACAAGTATACCTTTTTCAACCAACACTCTCATTGTACTTCCAAAATAGCTAACTCAACTTAACCGCTAACTGGCCTCTAACTGAACTAAAAAGGCTGATGCATGCACATATGAATCACATCATGCTGATACCATCACTATATCTACATAAATCAACAAAGGCTCATCTCAGCCAAAAGAAAACCAATACATGAGTCATAAAATCGACTCCAAATCCAAAAAATAACCTCCCTTTACCTTGTTACACCAGCTATCTAATCCAAGCTAGGAGGAAAATCATTTGAGTCTCATCCACACAGTCTCATCACGGAGAACTCAAAGAACTGAAGCTGATCCATTGAAAGCCCATAAGGAAAAAATGAGAATAAGCTCATAAAGCTCTATCTGGGCATACAAATAGAGATAATCACTTAATGCAATCCATGCTAATATTCCAACCAGTCCGAATGAAAATCAAACTAAAATCTCGAATTCCAAGGTATAACTACTCATCATTGAATATTCCACTCTAGGATGTCTCATCCATCGAGAATGAAGACATACTGAATCCAACTCGAGAATATTACCCCCTGAGTAAATCATCCAAAATTCCCAAAGAAAATTGGAACTCAAGAACAAAATTGAAATAACAAATATGGGCCCCATGGGCTATCATCTGAACACTTATCAACTATAATCCAACCGAAGTCTGGAAGACCGAATAGGCAGCCACGGAGTAGGCTCAACCAGCCTATGAATAAAATCTGAACAAGGACAAGTCTACAACAAAAGCTGTATGCAAGCTCTACAACACCAAGTTGAAATCTCAATACCAAGGCTGAACCACTCAATCCCAAATATCTAAATCAAAACTAAAAATGGGTAAGCATTAATGCTCCTAGTCTATCATACTTCCAAATCGCCATTCCAAGGAGTCAAAATCCAAAACTAGGATAATAAGGCTATATCAATATCAACTATCTCAAATTGACTCTAGTATAAAAAATTTAACATATCCGAGATAAATTATACCAAGCTACAGTCAAGACATATCTAGAGAGTAAAATCACCACAGGGTTAACCACTGACTGATAACACAAGCAACCAACTCTATATCGGCTGGAGGGAATGAAATATAGCCTCAAAATAGGAATTATGCCAAAGGACAAATCACTGACTGAAAATGCATATAACCCACTCCATATCCGCTGGAGGGCATGAACTATCCAAACATACTCAAAAATTTCCCAAGGGTAAAAATCATACCAGAAATGGTAAAAGCTCAAGCAACTCAGAAAAATGCAACTTAAGCCAGAAACTAACCAATCCAATACTCTATCTAGGCAAGGAAATAGGCACAAACACACATCATCGAGGAGAACCAGTCCACTAAGCCTTACTAGGCCAAACAAATATTGAATTGGGGATTTCCTAAATCCACCCAAGAACAACATTGTCGAAGAAGAAATACCAATCTCACAAACCAAGGTTAGAGTCGAGACCACCACCAAGTACCAACAACTTGAGATAAAGAGTTTATAATTTGCCAATTAAGAAGCGATCACTGGAAAGGCCACCTATCTCTAACTTTCCAACTCCACTAGAAAAACCATATCACAACGACAAAGAAATATTCAATCTCCACACTAACAACAAGGCAATCCATCACAAGGAAATGAACCCAATATACCTATGAGATAAATCCATTACATCTCAATATCAAATATCAAAATCACTATCGGACGAAGAAATAGCCACAAAAAGACAATGAACCTCAAATTAGTCCATCTAACAAATGGGTTATACCAAAAAATATATGTAAAACAAAAGCTTTTACAACCCAGGAGGCAAGTCTAAGAATATCAAACTCAAAAATAGGTAACATAACTAAATTGCCGACTCAAAAACATAAAGAACCATGGAAGGTCAACTTACCTTCGATACCATAATACATCCTCAAAATTGATCTAATACAGATAACTAAAAAGGAACAAAGTCAACCTCATCATGCTAGGGGAAAGAAATCATCAAATTGGGCTATATATACTCAAGCCACCATATAATATCACAAGAAAATAGAAGTCTAACTAGATAACATTAGTCTATATAGCTACCCAGCAAGAATCAAATTCATCATCTAACAATCATTAAGTAATAATATCAAGTAATATCAATAAAATCACATAGTGGTAGCAATATCAACAGGAATATCAATATCAAAATACTAAATAGGCGGCACCAAAATGAATATCAATATCATGTGCCACTCAATGGCCACAACAGGGATAATGTACAAAAATAAATGGGACTCGAACCCAAAACCACTCCCATAGAGGAAAAAAATCAATATATATCTACTCCATCTACTACTAAAAGAAATAAACCACAGAGTAGTAACATAATCATAAATTCAGCAATAAGGCACATAATGAACGATATTAATTCATCAAGGCATTAATCATCAATGGGTATAAAAACCTCAATACATATAATAAGAGATAAATGAGAGAAATAAAAGCACACCAATTATGGTAACATCCACAATCACATGCCTGACAGGCATAGGAAAATAAATCTGAATAGGTCCAAATCAGATCGACCAACTAAATCATCAACTGAGGTGCCAAACGCAACATATCTAACTGAAGATGTCACAATATAACAAGCTGATCTAACTAAGCTAAATGACTGGAATCTCATGTCAGGGACACACCCTAGACTAGTAGTTGATCTCTCTGCGACCATAGAAATTCCTGATGCATCAATATGGAGAGAACAAAAATTAAGCCCAAATGGATGGCCAACTGATGTTGAGATAAATTTGCAAAATTATGTCCAAACTTCTGAAATCACAACTTGTCTTAGGAACTCTAGGCTGGTGGGGAATACAGGATAACTATAGCTGATCAACTATCTCATATCAAGGGCATTCTCTGAACTAGTGTCTCATCACAAAACAACCAAACCAAGATCTTAGAATACTTTGAGATACTGCCAATCATAATCCAGAATGATTACCATGGCCCAAAGAACCATACCACACTCTGTAAGTCTAATGGGGACTCTTTCCAAATCCTGTTTAGCTGCTACTAAAGATATTTAATATCCATCTCTGAATCTCTAGTCCGATGTTGTACTAAAATTCTAGAAATATGTGTTGGAGTCTTAGCCATATTTGTCGATAATATCGCATCATTATTTGGGATAGAATAGTCGAAGAATGTGTTCAATGTTCATTAAAATATGGACACATAATAAAGAGTCATGAAGTAAATTTCCTAAAATATCACTGTATCCTTCCAAAGATAGGTTATAGATATCTTCGCACTGATCCGTAAGACTCTACTAACACTTAGCCTTGTACTAATACACAAATGAAACCTAGGCTCTGATACCAATTTTTTCACAATCCAACTTCTCAGGTTATGATGGTACCTATCATAACCTACCACTAGGCATGCTAACCCATAGTTCGGAATGGCTAGTAACATACTACTCAATAATATAAGGAAAATAATGCGGAATATATGTAATAAAAATCAATATATAGAAGAATCCCAAAACCTGGAGGCATCAGTACAAGCGCTTATAATATAAAAAGAGTAAAAAAGTGAAATATAAAGAGAAATACAATGGTACAACTTATCTCCGAATCAACTTAGAGACTAGTCTAATACATAAAAGAGAGATAATTAATGTTTCGAATGCCAAGATCTCACTATAAGTCTCTGAACCAGGGATGCTCCACACGATGCATACATTAATGATGATAACCCATACTATGATCTACAAGCTGCAGAAGTGTAGTATGAGTACCAAATAAATGGTACTCAGTAGAATACTGCCAACTGAGCTCCAACAATAAAAACAGGTATATACAACATATAAACAGAATGGAAACTACACCCAAGAGTCCAGAAATCATATGATAAGCCAATAAGATAATAAGGAATAACTATCTATTCATATCCAAGAGTCTAACATAATAAGACTAAGGAAGTATCAGGATGAACTATCCTATTCCGGCTACATTCAATACACATCAATGCTATACTGTATATCCCAGGTCAATATACAAATAAAGGGAGAAATAAAGATATATAGTAATATGCAAAGCAAAGAAACGACTATACAATATGAACAATGAAAGATGGGATATATAGTAGTATCATAGCTTTATATATATATATATATATATATATATAAGAATATGAGGTCATCTCAAAGCATAACCTGTATTATCGTATTCTCATTTTAAGACCTCATTACAATACTATCAAGATTTAAATACTATCATACTCAGGGTTCCTATTCCACATGGCTAGACATGAAATAATCATGCATAATAATGTAATCATAATATAACAGAGGCCGAAGACATACCTCAAATCCTGATACTAGATAAATGACCAATCTGTCATAAGCTTGCCATAATAATAATCATAACAATGATAATAACAATATCAATAACAACACAAATAACCGACTACTTCGAACAACCAAATACCTAGCCAAGCCTATGCGTACCCTCACCACCCAAGAATCAGAAGGTTCAATCAACATACAACAACATAAGGCATATTTTTTACCCATATATATTCAAAAATCCTATACCAGCTGATAAATATAGGTGCATACTGGTGATAGGCGATACACATATAGGAATGAATGCAAAGTACAAAATCAAATCACAACTCATCATAACTATCCTTATTAGGACTATCAACATATCCTCAATATATCCTCTGTCCTTGCCGGGTATCAACATCCTCACTATAGTATCCTCCGGCCTTGTCGAGTATTAATATCATCACACTAATATCCTACGGCCTTGGTGGGTATTATTATCATCACAATAGTATCCTCCGACCTTTCCATGTATCAATATTATAATAATAGTATCCTCCAACCTTGTCGGGTATAAATATTATCACAATAGTATCCTCCAGCTCTACGGGGTATCATCACAATAGTATCTTCCGGTCTTGCCGGGTATCAATATCATCATAATAGTATCCTCTGGCTTTACCAGGTATCAATATCATCATAATAGTCATTGTCGAATAACATACACTAATATAGTCATAAACATAATCATATTACCATAGAATGTCAATCTAGTCAATACTTTCCAACAGTTCATTATTAGCTAACCAATACTTATTATTATGAAATCATTATTTTGCTAGTCATCACATAAACTCTAGTTATTAGCCTAGACATTATCCTTCACATAATCCTTATTCACAGGATAGCAACTAACCACTATTTATTTAATAGCCAACATCTAACATCTAGTCAAGGTTCATCACTAGACCCAAACCGCTATTTATCCACCATTCATTATTATCAACTTATCATCCTACATCCGTTAATCATTACTAGACTACACATTACTACTTGTCACCTAATCATCTTTTATTAACTGAACCATTCATTAACTAACCATCGTTAGATACCATGTTTCAGTTAAGCAAGATTCATTAACTAATACATTAGATTCATAGCTATCAAGTGCTATAGTCCCCTAATAGACAACTAGTTACCACATAGCATAACCATCTAACTAGAAGAACAACTATAAGATCACATCTCAGCTATAATCACATTATTTATAATGGTAAATAATCATGAACGTACCAAATCTATGCATGCCATCACCAGTATTCAATCAATAGAATAATAAGAATTATATGACATTTTCCTATGTCCCATACCAAAGAGATGTGTATACAAACATATACATATTCATATTCATAAACTATAATCACATCATCTATAATGATAAATACTTCTCGGCTATTCAATCAATATTATAACATGGACCTTAGCCCATTAATTTATACAAAATAATTACAACATCATAATCACAACCTTAGGCCTATACACATATGCAGGACTGATATCAATAATCATATTTATAAGCCATAACATATCTCTAATCATCTTATATATAGGAGGAATAATATCAATAAGCATGTAAGCATTTCTCACACAAGAGGCATCGCACATCTTTGATACATAATATGGATAGACATGGTATCATATCTCACACAAGTGGAATCTCACATCTAGGAGGCATAATATATATAGATATGTAATCGTCTATGGGGTATCTTATATCAATAGGTCATATACATCATGACATTAAGAAATATCACTCCTCTAGGCCAATTTACATATCTAACAGGAACATCATCTATATAGGTCCAATAATCATGACTAAAGAAAATAGCAACTCTATAGGCCAATCATCAAGTCTAAAAGGAAATAACATCTCTATAGGTCAATTCATCAAGTCTAAGAGAAAATAGCATCTCTATATGCCACACAACGTATCTAGGATGAATATCATCTCTAAATGCCCAATATCACTTCTACAAGGAGTATCATAACCACAACTCAAAAGCCACAATTTTGGGACATCAATACAAGTTACCAAGTTATAAAGTAACCTTATTCTAAGGTTTACTAGCCTCATCTATGTATAACATCCACACCAAGTCCACAAGACTTAACACAAGCTCAGGCCTAAGTAGGCTGAATGGTCCCACTTTTAACCCACTATTTCCATAATTAGGCATACTATGCCCCAAACTAGGCTAAGGTATCTAGTTCATCTTCTAGATGTCAAGTAAGCCTTATTCAAGCCTAAGATAGAAACTTCGACTAAAAACAAGGGTACTCAAGTAAACTCTACACAACTTATGGTTTTAAGACTATCACACCAGCCCAATAAGGCTAAATATACAAATCACATCTTAAATGCTAAAACCATATTTCAAACATAGCATTATACAATATCCATGCTATAACTAATCTAAACTAAAGAGAAAAGGCAAGAGGATAAAAAAGGGTTATAAACATGCCATCTTACGAGTCCAAAATCTTTACCTTATTCCCATATATCATTATATCAATGCCAAGTTATCTTACTAATAATCAAGCCTAATATTCATATGCACACGCAATATATATCACACAACATTTATGAAGAAAAGTGGACAGAAGTCTACTTCAAGGACAAACTGCAAAACCTCACTTCATGCACCACATGCTCGTCTTTACTTTATAATCCTCAAAATGCCATCACACTATCGTAACCATACTCTACTTATCAATATGAGTTTAATGATGCCCATATTGCACTATTGTGCTTCGGGTCCAAAAAAGACAACAAAACTCCAAGTGGGTCCTACATATGGAAAACGTGCTTTCGAGACCAACTTAATGTTCACACATGTATAAGGAATCGTAAACCTCAAAGAATGGGTGAAAACTAAGCATACTTTGGGCTAAAATCAAGCCCTAAGCTAAATTAAGTTCTTGGGTCTAAACTAAGAAATTCAAGCATGAGTTCATGGAATTGTTACCTTAATATTGAAGATAATCGCAATACAAGATGATAATTGAGCTCCCAATTCACCCCCATGACCAATTTTGAGTTATTACACTCATTTTGGGGTTTTTAGGTCCAAATGGTGAAGGGGAAATGCCCCAAACACATCTTGGGTCCTTTATATAGCCCCTACAACTAAAGTGATTCCGCTATCGTGGTCATATAGGCCACAATCGTGCTACCTACGGTCGCGGTTGCACCAGATGACAACAAACTCAAAAATAAGTTTTTGACCCTTGAAACTCATCCGAAATCCAAAGAATATGATCAAATAGTGAATTTTGAGTGTAAACCACATTTCAAATTTATTGGAATCATCAAAACTTCATCGGAGATCGTTTAGGAAAAAAGTGAGGCCCACACCTATAGTTTCATCACTTTTTATAAAATCTACTCAATAGCCCAAAATAAGTTCGGGAGCCTTGGGACCTGAACCAATGGTCTCCCAAGTCTAAAATTAACATTATGAACACGTTGGTGAAGTCATATTTTCAATACGAGGTCATTTCAATCAAATGTGGGTCCTATACCTATTCTTTCCAATTTTCAACTTTCTGACCAATAGGTCAAAATGAGCTCGGGTGCATTAGGACCCAAAACAAAGGTCTACTAAGATAAAAATTGATATTTTGAATCTGCTGGTGCAGTTAGAATTTGCATCCAAGATTTTTTTACTAAAGTTTTTTCCCAGTGGCCATTTTGAACAAGCGAAGACTTCTAAACAAGGAATTGTCTCTAAAAACCAAACGAATTGCCCGATTACCAAACCATCGGTCCCAGCAAGTCATAAATGACTTGAGGAAGATATGGAGAAGCTCAAATGGTAAAGATAAGCATAAATATGGAAAATTACATGAAGGGTCATTACGTAAAACTTTAGGTCATTTAGACACCCACACTGGCTAGCACAGTTTCCAGTATTAGTCTTTTGAGACCACTACTTTCATGACCCAGCTACATATCCCGCTATTAAGACTAACATGCATCAACATTTATTAAACCCATTATACAAATAGGCACCCATATGGTATCGTCATACTAACCCCACTTGCAAGCTTACATTATGCCATTATAGCAATTTCATTATTTTGGACTCGAACCCATTCTCGAAATAAGGACATCAATTTAAGTTAACATTTGTGACTCAAACCCATTTAGCCAACTAAACTCCAAAGTTTCAATTCAAATTTATTTAAGGCCACCAAGGCCTTTGAAAATTCATTCTTCAATTATTATCATTGTTATGCCAATGCCTTAGTTCAAAAACACAATTAAGCTTGTGACAATACCATTCTCATTAATAATTTCACAAATAGGTTGAAGGCATGCTGTTATTAAAGCCAAAATAATCAAGTTTGAGATTCAACCATAACCCCTCAATTGAATCACCAGTCCCATTCACCCACATGTGAAAAACTATAATTTGAACAAGCATAATCACAATTTAAGCCTTGGAAAACAGTATCCAATGATATGCATTCAAACCCCTCAACCTTGGTTTCAAAACTACCATTAATGATTTATGAACCATACTTCAAATATATGTTTTTAGTAAACTAACAATATGGGATGAGTCACATGCCTAAATTACATAGATTCACGAAGAGAAATTGACTCTTGAACTCTTAGATGACAACTTTGGAGAAACCTTAGCCAATTTTGCTTCAGAGCATTTTAAGAGAGTAAAAAGGGTGTTTTGATCTTGTTTATTGTAGAATGAATGCCCCAAAGTGTTTTAGGGACGTGGGGCCTTAAGAGGAAGCTTCCCAAGTAGCTTCCTTAAACTTTTGGTTCCGCCATAGAACCTTTACCGGAGCCACATCCTTCATCTACAACCGATAAACTTACCGATCCAAGATCCTCACCAAGATTTCTTCATAGGACAAAGAATCCAAAATACCAATGTTCTCTAATGGAACAACCAATGAAGGATCACCCACGTATTTTCATAACACGGACACGTGGAATACCAGATGAATGGAACTTATGCTAGAGGGAAGATATAACTTATATGCAAAATTACTAACCCTTCTCAAAACAAAGTACGGGACAACATATCGAGGACTGAGATTTTACTTCTTCCTAAACTGCATTACTCCCTTCATGGGAGACACCTTCAAGAACACCAAATATCTAACCTCAAATTCTAAGTCCCTTTACCTTACATCTGTATAGGACTTTTGGCAACTTTGGGCGATCCTAAGCGTATCCTGAATCACCTTCACCTTTTCCATAGCTTGGTGAACCAAATCTGGGCCAAACATCTCCACTTCACCAATCTATAACCACCCAATAGGAGACCTATACCTCCTACAAGATAATGCCTCAAGTGGAGCCATACCAATGCTAGAAATGTAACTATTGTTATAGAAAAATTCAATGAGAGGAAAGTGGTCATACCAGCTACCACCAAAGTTAATTACACAAGCTCACAACATATCTTCCAAAGTCTGAATGGTTCTTTTCGCTTTCCCATTTGCCTGTAGGTGAAAGACGGTTCTAAGGCTTACTTTAGACCCTAAATAACACTAAAAAGAGTGCTAGAAATGCGATGAGAACTGAGTACCATGATCCAAAATAATCGAGATAGGCGCACCATAAAAATTTAAAACCTCATAAAGGAACAACTTTGCATAGTCCTTGGTAGAATAATTAGCCCTCACTGGCAAAAAGTGAGCAGACTTAGTCATCTTATTCACGATGAACCAAATGAAGTCACACTGATTCCCCGATCATGGAAGGCTATTAATGAAATCCATATTAATTATCTCCCATTTTCACATTGGTAGTTGAATTTCTTGAATTAACCCACTGGGCCTCATGTGCTCCACCTTCACTTCCTGATATACCATATACTTTGCCATAAAGTTGGCTATATCCTGCTTTATATTATTCTACCAATACATATCCTTGAGATCATGATACATCTTTTTTGAACCAAGATGAACTATATACCACGATTCATGAGCCTCGACCAAAATCCTGCCCCGTAATCCATCAACATAAGGCACACACAACCTCTCTTAGTACCTAAAGATACCATCACCATCGATCTCAAAGTCCATCACCTTTTGCTCACCCACATCATCCTTGATATTTATTAGGAGAGGGTCTAATACCCACTTATCCTTTATTTTAAAAGCTAGAGACAATTGTGCCACCTGCTGTACATAGACACCACTATCCCCAGAGTCCAAGAGACAAACTCCAAGGTTAGCCAAATGGTGAATACCCTTCACCAATTCCCATTTATCCTTATCCACGTGTGACACACTACCCATGGATAACCTACTAGAGCATCAGCAACCATGTTAGCTTTAACTGGATGGTAGTGAAGACTCATATCATAGTCCTTCAACAACTCAATCTACCTCCTTTGCCCAAGATTAAACCCGTTCTGGGTGAACACAAACTGTAGGCTCTTATGATCAGAAGAGATACCAATATAGAAACCATACAGATAATGACGCTAGAGTTTTAATGCGAACACCATGGTTAACAACTCCAAGTCATGAGTCGGATAGTTCTTCTCATAAACCTTTAACTATATAGAAGCATAAGCAACCATATTACCATGCTATATCAAAACATGACCCAAACCAACCCGGGATGTATCACAATAGATGGGAAAATCCTTCCTTCATCCAGAGTCAAGACCAGAGCTGAAGTCAATTTATCTTTTAGCTTCTTAAAACTACCCTCGCATGCATAAGACCATAAAAACTTCATCTTCTTCTGAGTTAACTTGGTTAATAGAGAAGCAATAGAAGAGAAACTTTCCAAAAACCTTCTATAGTAACTGGCTAAACCCAAGAAGCTCCGAATATTGATTGGAGTCATAGGTCTAGGCCACTTGTTAACCACCACAACCTTCTGAGGATCCACTATGATCCCCACTAGATAGAACATGACCCAGATAAGTCACAATATTCAACTAAAACTCACAATTAGAGAAATTATGTAACACCTCAAGTCTGTACTTCAGACGCTACACGATGCTAGTGAACTCAAAGGACCACCAGCTAACCCATGACTGATATCTGTTGTGAGCACTGAATGATAATACAAAAATAAATATAGAATTAGGATGAATTATCATATTGTTCAAAATCTAAATACTGATAAATAATAACATCTGGTAAAAATATCTGAAAACTAAACACTGTCTGAACTGGTCTAGTCTGAAAAGCCTCTAACTGAACTGTCTAAATGTGGAGTTAATGGGATAAGTCCCCAACTAACTCTAACTACTAAACTACTGATAAACTGATAACTAAAATAAAAGCATGCCCTTGATAGATAAGGACTCACTACTAAAATTGTTATTGATAGTCTGGGCTGTTAACTATGGTCAAGAGCCCGTGCGTTTGAACCTATGATATAAAACATCATAGCGCAAAGAAAAGGTATGCATCAGTACTTTGAATGTATTGGTATACTAAGTGAGGTAGGATGATACAAAAGGGTCTATATGAATGAACAATATCTAACTAAATAACATAAATACAATTGAAGGAGAGTACATGTATAACTGAAACTGATGAAAAACTGATTATGTAATATTGTGCGCATATCTATATATACTATGTCTGAGATCATAGTAACACTGGATACTAAGTTCTGATAATCGAGTGACTAAAATCTGAGTTTATTGATGACTTTATTACTAATAGCTGGGTGGCTATTTCTGACAGTCCTAAATCTGTAGAACTAAACTGAGTTCTATACTGAGATGGGTGACTGTGTCTGATATTACTAAATTTATAGGACTGAACTGAGTTCTCTGTAGAACTGAACTGAGTTCTATACTGAGTTGGGTGACTGTGTCTGATAGTACTAAATTTATAGGACTGAACTGAGTTCTATACTGAGACTGAAACTGAAATTATGGGAGGTAATCATCTAATTGATATGCCCCAAATCTGAGCTGATAGGGGTCCAACCTGTGACCCTATTTAGAAGGGTGCTAATACCGTGCCACGGGTACTAACACTGGAGAACCAGGATGCCAAGCTTAACTGATGGGTGACACCTGGGCTGAGTCATGCCTAATCTATCGGGTGACCCTTGAGAGGTAGTCAAGTGTAGTATGATGGGTGACTCCTCATACTACACTAGCTACGCAGTTCTGGAGTACAGGGACTGCTACTAATAACTCTGCCTCTTAGATAGGGAACCGATCATCACTGCACTGGCTCGGTGGTAAATCCTACTCCTAACTGAAAGACACTGAATTGATTTCTAAACTGTACTAGGATGGACTAAACTATTACTGTTCGTGCTAACTGACTGAATTGAACTGAGTTCACGGAGTACTGTAACTAATGGAGAGTTCTAAATTCTATTGTCTAACTGGATATACTGAGTCTGTACTAACTAAAAACTACTATGCATGACATCACTAAGACTATTCTGAAGCTACTGTAATTCTAGGTAAACAACTAGATTGTCGGGTATTAGATACCCCTAGGACTCGATAACAAAAAAGTAAAGCATATCATGATCTTGAAAGCATTATAATGTTCATAATTTATTCATAGAGACATTTCATCAAACACTTGCAAGAAATAAGCTTGCACATATGCTAACATGTCATAATTTCCCCATTTAATCAACATGAGCAATTTATCAAACCCTTGGGCAGCATATTCTATGCCCGTAATATTAATCAACATGTAGGCATCATGATTTCAAATCCTAATTTACCAAATCAAAAGTATTATCATGAATTCAGATGATACTACACACATGTTAAGTAATTTCACATAAAATTTGTAATAAACCATGGATTAAAAGCCTAATTAACAACACAATCATGAACATACTCAAATCCAACATAAAATTTATAAAATCAATTAACTGAAAGTTTTAAAAGAGTTTCTTGAACTCCAAGGGTGAAAGGAAACCCTTGGATGAATACTTCACATATCTTGATACTTGAATCTATAAAGACTGATGATTGTTCTTGAGTAATTTTGAAAGAATTTAAAAGAAAGTGAGCAATTTAGCCTCCTGGGTCGACTGATTTTATGTTTTGGGGCTGAAAAAAGGGTGAGATAATGACCCAAATACCCCTCTGGGCGCAAGTTTTTAATGACTAAAAAAGTTACCAGTGATGTGCAGCCCAACGTGTCACGTCGATAGGATCGATGCTATGGCTGACGTGCCGTGTTGATGGGATCAATGCTATGGCTGATGTGCCGCATCGATGGAATCGATGCTATGGCCGATGTGCCGCGTCGAGTCCATGTCGGCTCACTAGAATTTGCACTAGGGGCTGGGAAAAACATATATCGATGTGATAGTCGGTGTGACGCATCAAGATCGTGTCGATCCACTGGTTTAGACTCCCAAACTTGATTCAAACAAGGTCCAAAAAATCTGAAACTTGTCCGGGGACACCAACTGAAATTCCTGATCATGGATCAACTTAAAAATCAGCATTTAAAGGTCGTATGGATCGTGAAATAAGATTTTTAACTTATGAAGGATAAAATAATTCTAAGTGTAAACACTTAGCTGAAATTTCCAAGTCTGGGACTTATTTTCAAGCTTTAACGGACTGAGTTAAGCTTAGAATTTTTTGGGGTCTTACAACTTAACAAACAACTGCTGATCTTTCAAGGTCTACAACACAAGGCAGAGGTGATCGGCATGATCCTTCTTACTCTTAGAGTATACTAAGACGTCTTCAGTGAAATAAATCATGAAAGAATCTAGAAACTAGCGAAAGACCTATTCATCAAGTCCATGAATATTGTAGGGGCATTAGTCAAGCCAAATGACATCACCAAGAACTTAAAATGCCCATAACAACTGTGGAAAGTTGTATTAGAGATATCCACCTCCCTAATCTTTAATTGTTGATACTCGGACCAAAGAACAATCTTAGAGAAGAATTTGGCGCCCCGAAGTTGATAAAAGATATCATTAATTCGCAAAAGTGGATACTTATTCTTTATCATTACCTTGTTCAACTATTGATAATCAATGCATATACGAAGGGAACCATCCTTATTTTGTACAAACAAGATACGTGCACCCTACAGAGACACACTAGGATGAATGAAACCCTTGTCTAAAAGGTATTTCAACTACTCCTTGAGTTCCTTCAACTCAGCTAGAGCCATTTTATGCCAGGGAAGAAAAATAGGACAAGTCTCCGGAACAAGATCAATATCAAAATCTATTTCCCTATTGGGAGGGACACCAAGAAGATCATTAGGAAAGACTTCAGGAAACTTATTTGCCACTGGGACAGAATGTAAGAAAGGCCCTCTAAGTTAGAATCCTTAACCTAGACCAAATGATAGAGACAACTCTTGGAAATTAACTTTTGAGCTCTAAGATATGATATGAACCTCCCCTTAGGCTCTAGGGAACTTCCCTCCCATTCAACAATCAGCTCATTAGGGAATTTAAACATAACCTTATGGATCCAATAGTGTAGAGAATCACAGCACGAGTGCAACCAGTCCATCCCCAAAATAATATCAAAGTCAACCATGTCTAACTCTATCAAGTCTACTAGAGTTTATATATTACTAATAGATACCATGCAACCCCTATAGACCCTTGTAGCAATCACAGAGTCACCCACCAGGGTTGAAACAAAAAAATAGTTCGATATACACTCAGGACCAAAACCAAAATGCAAAGCCACAAATGGGGTCACATAAGAGATAGTGGACACCGAATCAAGTAAACAATACACATCATGGGAAAAGAGTTTCAACATACTAGTAACAACATCTAGAGACGCCTTAAACTTTTGGTGAGTAGTGACAGCATAATGGCAATTCCAATAGTGTCGGAGCCTAAAGTGGTACTATTTGATGCAGGAGCTGATAAAGAGGTAATAGGATCCTTGTTTACCACAAAAACAACTCTAGAGGGATAGTACCACTGCATATGTTCGATATGACCATACATAAAACATCGGTTCCTCTCCTTCTCGTACCAACCATAGTGGTGCTGACCAAAAAATCTACAAGAAGGGTAGGATGGTGTTGATTGGGTCCCATTGGCTTGAGATTGGTCACCCTGTGCGCTAGAAGTATCACCACCCTAAAAACATTGGTCAGCAGATGACTTTGGGTAAGGAGCACTAGCTGTTGAATAAGTATTAAGACTTCCCCAACTCTTTATCTTAGACTACTTTCCACTCTACTGCTGGCCTCCACCATGTTCTAAAATCTAAAATTTCTTACTCTGCCTGTCCCCTATTTCCGCTTGCTTTTTCTTTTCTTTCTCAACCTACTGCATATACACAACCAATCTGGAGATGTCCATGTCCTTGTTCAACAAGGCAACCTTACTCTTAATAATCAACTCATGGGATAATTTAGAAGGAAAGTTATGCATTTTAGCCCTCGTGATAGACACCAACTCAGGAGCATACCTAGACAATTGATGAAATTGCAAGACATACTCTTCCTTATTTCTAGTTAATAAATTCTTCCGCCTTCCCCTCCTGAGGATAGAAATGATCCATAAATACACGATAGAGAAATCGTCACATAAGGCAAAACCAACATCTTCGCCTCTTGACTCTTCCAACTCATTGTAGCTCTGGTCTGCTACATTCTTCAATTAATAGGCAAGAAACTCCACAACTTCAATCTTCAAAGCATGCATAACTTGGAAGATCTTCTCCATTTCATTAATGAAACTTTGAAGATCCTCCTCAACCGTAGTGATAGTAAAAATCGGAGGATACAACCTCATAAATTAATGAACCTATAGTAGCACCAACAGAACTGGACTATTATGGCTGAGATGTCACTAACTAGGTCAATAGGTTAATAGAGAGACAAAACTCAATATTTGTAACCTTTCTTTGAGGCGTCTGAGTATGTGTCTCATCCTTAGGGGTAGGATTAGTGGAGATAGGTAGGACTCCATGAGGAAATTCAGATACAACGACCTTGACCGAGTCTGGACCTCAGAAGTTGGATGGGATTCATCCGCTTTGTCCTCAGATGGATCAAAAGAACTTTCACGAACATCAGATCTTCTTGGAGGTATATTTAGAAATATGAACAGATGAAAATCGTAGGGATCTAAGACCTTAGACTCTGTAGCCTGAAATTAAGACAACAAGAAAAGGAAATATTCATTAATGTCTCATAACCTCTCTCTTATAAGTTAGGCACAGTACACACCTATAAAAGAGACTCTACTTGACATAACTTTATGGACACCTAGTTGACCATGAACTTAGGATTTGATACCACCTTTGTCACAACCCAAATGAGGGTTGTCCATGATGGGTATCTCAAGTCCCACATGGACCAGAGATCACCCTCTTCGCCTAACTGTACCAACATAACATCCCTAAATGTTTGATAAATTTTGAACATATAACAAGATAACATAAAATGAAACTAATAACAATTCGTGATAAATCTATATCAACCACTAATAATTGGACAATCGTCCATCACCAAAAAATCAACCAAACCACCCAAGTCCACAATAATCTAATAAAGCCTCTACAAAACCAATGGTCAATAAAATATCAGGACATGCCCACTACAATGGCCAAAAATAATATGCAAAAGATAGTCAAAACATAAAAAGAAAACCACAATATGAACTGGGGCCTTTCGAAGGATGGAAGCTCACTACTTTAATCTGAATTGCTAGCTTATCCCAAAACCAAGTCACTGAGCAGGAGATGTAGAAGTATGGCCGGTTCCTACATCGCATGGTGATACAACGTCTAAAGATGGTTAGCAGTTGGAGCGCTAACATGTAACTCAAGGATAAAGGAACAAAATAATTCCATGATAATAGTTCAAAACCAATACAACATTCAATGCATAATATCATATAGTGTACGTATACATATATAATACCACATACTGGGGTAAGGAGCAAGGATTAGCATGAACTTCGAAAACCTTAACCTGGGTTATGTAGTATAACCATCATAAAACAAGTTACCCACAGACTATATGGGCCTATCCCTCACCTAGATGGAAGGGCCCCAATGCATGTAGCCGCATGAACCAGAGAATATCCATATCTGTATATGCCTTTATGGGGGACTCGAACCTCCCGGCATAGTCTTGGTGACTTAAGAACCAATGTATACAATATAGGAGACTCAAACCTCCCATTTATATATCCAATACGGGGTAATCAAACCTCTCAGTCATTTAGATACCCACACCGACTACTATGGTTTCCAGTGTTAGTCCTTCGAGACCCCCACTTTCATGACCTAGCCACACATCTTGCTCTTAAGCTTAATTTAAAACATTTAACATGCATCAACATTTATTAAACCTATTATACATATAGGCACCCCATTGATATCATTTTACCAAACCCACTTGTAAGCATACATTATTCCATAGCAATAATTTCATCATTTGGAACTCGAACCCATTCTCTATAAAAGGACATCAAGTTAAGTTAATATTTGGGACTCAAACCCATTTAGCCAACCAAACCATAAGGTTTCAATTCAAATCTGTTTTTGGACACCAAGGCCTTTACAAAGTAATTCATCAATCATTATCATTATTATGCCAATGCCTTAGTCCAAAAATACAATTCAACTTGTGACAATATCATTCTCATTAATAATTTCATAAATAGATTGAGGGCATGCCATTATCAAAGCCAAAATCATCAAATTGGGATTCAACCATGACCCTTTAATTAAATCACTATTCATATTTAGCTACATGTGTAAAAAAATAATTAAAATAATCATAATAACAATTTAAACCATGGAAAACAATATTCAATGATATACATTCAAACTCCTCAACCTTGGTTTCAAAACTACCATTAATGGTTCATAAACAGTGCCTCAAACATATGGTTTTAGTAAACTAACAATGAGGGAAGAATCACATGACTAAATTGCAAAGATTCACGAAGAGAAATTAACTCTTGAACCCTTAGATGGCTATTTTGGAGAAACCGTAGCCAATTTTGCTTGAGAGGATTTTGAGAGAGTAAAGAGGATGTTTTGATCTTATAGTATAGAATGAATTACCCAAAGTGTTTTAGGGATATGGGGACTTAAGAATTTTAAGTGGGAAATATCCAAAATACCCCCATCTAAAAATTATAAAAAAGCCATCCTTGGTTACGAGCTGACCCATTGACTTGTCACTACATCTACGAATCATAGCCATGCGTCGTATCCTATATAGTGAGTTGGATACCCATACACTGTCCATCTTATGACTCCATGATACCACTCACGACCTGACCATATGACTCGTATGGTCTAGTCTTATTCAAGAAAGAGCCCAAAGGGATTGACACTGGACAACATACAACTTAGCCCTACCACTCGTAATAAGGTCTTATGAATTATAGTGATTCACTCATACACAAAGAATAACCTAGTCAATTACACACTAGTTTAGTTGTGACTTGGGTCCCTAAGCCCATAACCACACCATACGACTTGTATGATGAGTCGTCAACAGCGCAGTAAGGTCAAAGCTCAAGGAATTTTTAAACACCAAAATATAAGGTGTTTTATGTGAGAAGGTGCATGAAGATCGCCAACCAAGGGTTGTGATCATGGCATGATTGGCAGGCAAGATAGTATGATTGTGGAGAGGGGCAACGATCGCAACTTGATGTGCATTCTCCAAGTTGGTGCGATCTCACACCTGCTGGTCAGGATAGGACTTCTGATTACCTAGTGTTGGTATAATTAGACCCCTTATGTCACAAATTAGACTATTTGTCATCCATATCTTGAGATATAAAATTCTAAAACAGAGGCAAAGCTTGGATTAAGCTTGTAGTTGATTTGGGGCAGCTTGGTTTTCAATTATTTTGTGATTTTCCTTCAAATTCATGGTAAGTTTCCTTTAATTTATTGATAAATTCTTAGAAACTAGGGATTTTAATTTTTAAACTTTATGGTTTAATTTGGGACCCGAATTGTGTTTTGTTTGTGCTCAAATTTTGAGCACAACTTTCTTGTCTTTCGAGGGACCTCATGACAGTGTCAATTTTTAGAATCCATTAGCGATCCCCATAGAATGGAAAATTGGGTCTTTCTTTACTCCTAATAATGCATAGATTATGATTTTGATAGAGTAGCGGCATTACCCATCTATTCTAACATATATATATTTTGTTGAAATAGATGAGACATTTATTGCACTTATCTCTGTACTTATTAACAGATTACCTAACTACTGTAAGTTATACAATATATGGGTAATTTGTTGCAACAGATATCCCATATGTTGCAACAAATATGTAATCTATTCCAACAGATGAGAAAATTTACAAATTTCAAAGCCCTAACAACTAATATAAATTAAAGGTTAGAAAACTTTCATTGTCCATCCACCAAACATCCATACTAGTCATGTTTTGAAATCTTTTGCACTAATTTATGCATAGAATAGACTTCTAGAGCATTTTCTTGATCTCATCACTTTGTTTAATTTAGCCTACTTTTAGATACTCCTAATCCTGTAAATATCCACCTTATTTAACTCATATTGCTCTTTTGTGTCCCTTGTATATTGCTAAATAGTGTAAGAAAAGAAGTTGTAATTTTTTTGTTTGATAATTAATAATACCTTGGAAATTATTTTCTTTCTCCTTTTAACCTCTAATGGAGTGAATGGATCTGAAATCCTCTTTGATTGAATGACACCCCTCTTAGATGTCAATTCTTTACAACATTAGTCAATACATTAGGAGAATTAATCACTCCATCATGTTTTTCCTTCCACTTTTGGCATTTGTATGAAAAATATAAACTAGACGAGGTAACACCCTCAAAAAATTTTCTTTCAATTTTGTGTAAGAAATTTGTAATACCCACTTAAAGGGGTATATCTACTTTCAAAATTAGCAAAACCAGTATGACCATAATCTTGTTCATTTCTTATTTCAAAAATTACAAGAGGAGCATCAACCAACTTATCAATATCACCAACCCCAACATTAGTACTACCACCAATAGCTGCACCATCACCACTATCATTACCAAAACCAACACCACTAGTATCACCGTCAACATCACCAACAAAACCACCATCAATAACAATATCTCCAAGAATAAGCTTACCCTTCCCAAGTGCCTTTCTTTAATAGCTGTTGCTCCAGTTAATTTTTTTATTCTATCAATTACCTAAGGGTCAAATAAAATTTACATAAATTGTAAAGTAACAAAAATGACATCTTCAACTCTCGATTAGTTAGGATAAGCCACAAATGCATAATCTAAAATAAATTAGTGCATATATTAGAATGATGATTAAATTATTAAAATTAATCATTAATTAAAATAAAAACTTGATAAAATTAGACTTACTGCTTCCTGATGGAGGGGGGAGGGGGAGGGGAAGGTTGAAAAGATCAAGAAATTTTGTATTTTTTTAAATCATTTTTGCTCGACAATCATCTCAGGATTCTTTGGACATAGAACTTCTTCTTGATAGTTGTTCACTTGTTGTCTGAGATGAGGAATGACTTCAAATGCCCAAGCCTATAAAAATAATTTCAGTAAATCAAAAGCATTATTCAATAAAAAATAAAACATAATGAAAGAAATGTTTACCATGAAAGCCCATGAAAAACCATATAAGTTGACTGTCTTTGATATTAGCAGAGTCAATAAATATTTGATAGTCATTTTAAAATTTTTATAACCCCAAGGATAGTTGTTAAAAGTCTCTAGATTCTTCGAGAGATTTATTAAAACAAGTGGTATGTTGTTATTAATGTCTCTAGCCCAAAGACTATTATGTACAAACCAAACCAAGCACAAGATTGCTTGTGCTTTTTTGAAACCCTTTTACCTTTCAATTCTTCAATCAAATTTTTATTTTTAAATCTTGGACCAACAAGGGACACCAAGTCATCACCATCACTTGACTTTTCAGAGTTTTTGACAAGCTTATGTTCTTTCCTTATTGTTGTTGCTGATGTGCGTATGGGTATTTTTTCTTGTGTTACAATAGGTATATGTTGAGAGGAAGGATAACATTTTTTTTCAACAACTATAACAAGATCCTTCTAATAAAAACAAAGTGGCATGCCACAATAATTTATCCACACCTCATTCATCCCATCTTTTTTCTCATACATAAATCTATGTTTGAGACAACTATACACCATGGTCATTTGAAAAGGAGAATTATTGTCCTATGGTAAATTAAGATTTTGCCCAAAGCAGTTATTCTTGAAATAAGCATTTAATTTTTGTTCTCGAAGTATTTTCCTAAAGGTATCAAAAGATTTTTTTCATGACTGACTTTAGCACACAATTACTAGTTAAATCTGTGGTACTATCAAACTACATTCTCACAGAAAAATTATCAATAAAGAAGGTTTTGACAAACTCTTCAGTGGAAGGGCTATTAGGATCAATATTAGCATTTAGATCACGTTGACTTTTTGATCTAAATTCAAGATCTCTTGTGAAGCTTTCCTCTTTCTCATGTTCAATTTTATCACTCTTCCTATTCGTCTCCTTTATCTTCTTATCTTTCATTATTCTTCTTCTACTTTATCATCTTTTTCATCCCCTTCTTTAATTTTTTTCTACATCTACTTCCTTTTTATTTTCATCACTTTCCTCTTCATCTTTCTCATCTTCCTCACTTTCCTTATTTCTTTGTTTATCTTTATTTAAATCTCCAGGTTCTCACTTTTTTCTACTTCATTCTCATCCACTTTTCTATCTCTTTTTATATATCTAGAGCTGATTAAGAAGGGGCTTCTACTTCTGTTTCTTGTATAGCATGCTCATCTAGTAGTAAAGGTAGTCTGTCTACTTTACTTCTTTCTTTTATTGGAGATGATTCACTTTCTTTTCTTTTAGGAGCTATTTTATCAACAAATAAGAGGAGAATAAAAAAATTATAATTGATTTATGCATCATTAAAGAAAAGATAACATTAAATCTAAGAAGTACAACACAGTAAAATACTAGTTCTAACAGACGAGTCATCTATTACAACGGATTCCAATAGATGGGTAATCTATTGCAATAGATGGATCATCCATTGAAAAAAATTAAAACTATAGGGTATACTATTTTGATTTTATTAATTGCCCACCTGTTGCAATAAATGAGTGATCTGTTGGAAGAATTAAAAATAGTTTCAACACTATTTTGATTTCTTCCAACCGATGAGTAATCTATTGCAATGGATGGGTAATTGTTAGATGAAATCCAAATAATTTACCCAATATTATTTTGATTTCTTCCAACAGATGTCCCATATGTTACAATAGATCACGCATCTGTTGGAAGAATTTAAAATAGTCTTGACAGTCATCTGTTAGAATAACTTTTTGAATTTACCTAATAGATAATCTATCTGTAGCAATAAATGAATTATTTATTGGAATAAATGTTATGATTTTTCCAATAGATGAATCAGTTGTTGCAACAGATGAGTCATCTGTTGAAAAAAATAAAACTAGTAGCAAAATTTATCAATATTAACAACATTTTTACCACATAAGTACACACATATATCAGCAAGAATACCACCAACAATACCACCAATTATCAATACACCAATACCAATATTTATCAATAGAACAACGCCAATAACACCAACATTCACCAATACACCAACACTAATAAAAATACAAATAGATCAACACCACCAACACCTCCATCACCAACACACACCAACACCAACAACATTTACTGATACATCAACACCAATAAGATCAATATTACCAATATTTACAATACAACAACACAAAGAAAATCAACAACACCAATATTTATTAGTACATCTGCACCAACACCAAAAACATTTATCAATATTTACAAATACAACGCCACCAACACACATCCAAGAACACCAACAAACACAAACAACAACAAACTCCAAAATACAACAAGCACCAACAAATCAACAGTTATTTAAATAAGTGTTCACTCAAACCAACAAAACCAACAGTTGTTGGATTTGGTCACAACAGATGTTTTCGAAAAAATTTAAAATTCAAAATTCACTATTCTTCTAACAATGTTCGAGAACAAAACTACAACAACAATAAAATTTTTTATTTCACTCAGAAAATATACTCCATTTCCATCAACCATGATATTAAGAAAAGAAATACCATAAATTAGGATTTTCTTGAATTTTTAAGCATCATATACTACAATTTTAAACCCGTACTAAAAGAAAATTTAACTCAAGTTTTTTTTTTCATATCTAAAAGGCCCTAATTTTTTTTTGAAAATCCCAAAAAAGAGAAGCCTTTATATGTGAAGAGAGAGAAATTTATGATTGAAAGTTAAAAAAGAGTAATGAAGAACTCAAAAATATTATCGCCAAAGGTTGAAAGTTATTGGAGATTGAAAGTCGCATCAATCTATTATTGATGATTTACAACAACTGTTGGGTGGTTTCTTTTGAGAGAGAGAGATAGAGAGGGAGAGTCAAATCTATGTACTTTAGTTTATTTGGCATATGCTACATCCTATGATAAGTAAACAAGCAATTTTTTGACTTGCCAATATGACATCTATCATCTGACTTCTTTCATAATGTATTCTTACAACTTTTATATATAATATGGGTGCAAATTTTTTTGATGTCAGTTCTCAACATGTTCTTTAAATAATATTAGTTTTCACTTTGTATCTGTTATTTCTTTTTGTTAGAAAATTTTATGAGACAAATTGTCTTCCAAATCTACATTAAAACAACCAGCCATAAGTCATTTGGTGTGTGTATCAGAAAAATATATGCCTTAGAAAATTTGAAAATGGACATGATTTATATGTAGTTTGAATTTGACCTGGGAGCCATTTCTTTATGCTTCATTGTTATGTTGCTAATGTAGCTTGCATGTCAAACCTGTATATTAAAGGATACATGTTTTTTTCACTGTCACTTCTCTTTTAGTGCATTCACAGAGCTTATTATTACCTGACAGAGACCAAAGGGAAATAAAAAAACATTGGCAACTATAACATTGTTAGCATCATCTGATCTTATACATATTTATACACCTAAGAGTCATTATTTATGCATATTTAACTTAGCTTTGAGGATAACTTGATGTGCTTAGTGGAGTATAAAGTGCATATCCATCTAATTTTTCTAAGATCCATATTTAGGTAGTTTCTAGTTCAATTAAATTAATATAAGAGTTAAAATGGCTAAGGGGAGGTTTGACGAGATAACTAGTTAAACCAATATAAGGATGCTCATTCTTGTGTAGTTTTGATAAGTTTTGGGTATTGTGTGGTCTATCACTTGTGATGAGGTGTTGTAGAAGACTATTAGCGATATTTTAGGTGATAAATAAAGACAACCACAATGGATGAAGAAACAAAGAGCAAGCTTGATGTGAATAATCGATTTGGAAGTGCACAAATAAAGCTATTCAAGCTAGAGAATGTGAGCATTAAAGCTAAAAACTCATCAAGATTTATATGTGATGCAATAAAAGTCATGAATCAATGTTAAAGAGCATGTTTAGAAGAGTTTGGACCACTAAAACAGTAGCTTACCACAATTTGAATGTGCCATAGAGTTAGGACAAAAAAGAAATAAAGTTGGAACAAGTATGGTCGGCAAACATTGGGCTGCCATGTTAGCAATATGCTACTGTTGATAGGCTCTATTTTATTAGAATGTCACAGAGCTTAGGCTCTGTGATTTCAAAGTGCTTTGGACTTGGGTATTTTTGGGTACAACTTATCCTACACTATAAATAAGACACTTAGCTTTTATTCTAATCAGCTTTGGATAACTTGGGATTGAAAAATACATGAGGGAGGCTCCAAATAAGATTTTTATTCTCCCCATTTCATTACTTAATTCCTATATAAACTACATTAATTTTGTGATTATAAAATTAATTATGAGTGGCTAAAATCCCTCTTTCTAGGGTTGAGGCTACGAACATAATTTCTTAGCATAACATTCGAGTTGGTTAATGTTAATTATCACAATTGATTATTTTTATGTTCTTGTAATCACTATTCTATTAATTCACGACCTTTTAAATATATATATATATATATATATATATATTTCTTTTATGAGACTGAAAGGAGTAACATTAGATTAGATCACAGAACATAAAGAACAAGTTCTTGTCTTTAGATGAATTAAAGATAATATTCAAGGTTAGGATAAGAATATACCTAATTTGCCCAATTTGGTTCAAATATGGGATGAAAATATAAATGCGTTTGAATTAGTTCCCACATCTTCGCTCAATGATGTAGTTATGAGGCTAATTTAGATAAAAATATTAGATACTCAGAAGACCATAATCATGATATTAACCCTGTGAATCAACAATCAAGATAAATAACTTAACCAATGAGATTGTATAAATTTGCAAGAATGTTCAAGATGCCTTGACCCTAGAACTCTCTGAATTATTGTTCACAACTCTTCTAAATTCTCATTATTGTTCATTGTTCCATTTATCTTATTAAAAACTTAAAGTCTCTTTGGGTTACACATCATACTTGAGCAACTTAAATAGTAATACTAGAATTAGATTGCTTGCCAAGTCCCTGTGGGATCGATATTCGAATTGAAAGAGTAACTTTATTACTTGCATGATCATG